>NW_024431744.1:0-8074 GCF_017639785.1 Mesocricetus auratus
TTGTTTTTCAAGACAGGGTTTCTCCGTATTGTTTTGGAGGTGTCCCGCGCTACCGTCTCGCCAGCAAGAACGACGCAGAACACTCGGATCCTTCTGCAGTAAAGCTTTAATGCATCTTGAGAGATAGATGATCAGCTTCTTAGAGGGAGACCCCAAGCTAAGAAACCCAGCCCCTTATATAAGCCTAGGAGCTCCGAGTGAGATGTGTAGAGCCGGGATTGGTGGTTTGCACATCACCCCAGATGACGTCACGGGAGAGGCACAGTTTAAACAGTTAACTCCAACTGACAGCGACAGTTAACTCCAACTGACAGCGACAGTTAACTCCAACTGACAGCGACAGTTAACTCCAACTGACAGTGGATGTCAGCGCCATCTTCTAACGGCAATAGCGATAGCGAGGGCGGCTCCTCACATCTCCCCTATTCATTTATTTTTGAAGCAATAGGACACCCACAACTTTGGAGTGGAGATAGAGGTCAAATCCCCATGTGCAAATTCGAACATGTACAAAGCTCCTCTCCAGGGTCTTATCCCCAGAGGAAGTCCTGACCAGTCCGATGTCTTTTTCTGGGGGAAGGAGATCATGACATAGAACCTTCATGCAAGATGACTTATCTCCCAGGAGAAAGTCGTTATACCGCAGACCTCTCCTGTGCAGTGCTTAGCCTTGCAACTCCTTGGGCTGCTGAAGCCTACCCACTCTATCCCGTGCAATGAGACTAGCCTCGTGGGGTGCAAGAGCTGGGAGGCCAGCGACCTATTGCTTTAACATGGTTAACCAAATGTCAGGGGATGCTCCGTGTTCTAAGGCAGCAAGTGCTTGTGCCACCACCACTTTCTCCTTTTGTTTGGGCTCTGAGCGTACACACCATCCAAAGCATCAACACTATTCCACAGCAGAGAACTAGGCTAAATGATCCTACCCCCACCCATTCCTTAAAATAAGAAAATGCAGATGAAATCCAGGGGGAGAGGTCTTCCATCAGAGAAAGATCCAGATGCGTCGAATTCACTTGCAGGATCGCCATTCTCAACTCACGGAGTGTCTGCTCAAACTCAAAAGTCCAATTCTGTAATAAATGTTGAGACAGAGCTTTTGACAGGTTAGCTGCTCTTGTAAAATTCTCATATTGTACTAAGTGACACAAAGGCCAGGCAACTTTGTTCACATCCCAATTTGGCCATCTGCCACAATATATCCAATTGTTCCTGAACCAAATTAATCTGTTGGTTTACCAACATCAGGCCTCCTTGTATCTGAGAATTGGCAGTGGCCTGTTTATCTAGGACCATGGTCACAGTGGCCTATAGTTCATTAATGGTTTGAGTTGTCTGCACAGTGGCAGAAAGTGCAAGGGCCGAGGCGGTAACCGAAGCAGTAACCGCGGCGGTGGCTATCAGGCCCACAATAATAGCAGAGATCCCAAAAATCTCGCTTTTCCCTAAACAAACTCAAATTACTTGGCGCCTCAACAGGAGCTGGAATAAATCGAGGCATGCGCATTACCAAAGCAAAAGGGTGCTTAATAGCATCCCAGCATAATGCATAAAAACAATTCTAAGCAGAACAATTTATTTCTTTCTGATTCTTACCTAAGGTATCATTACTCACAACCCAAATAAAGGGCAGCTGAATAATTAGTTCTCTTAAAAGGGGTATACTTAACATTGGAGGAGGACCAATCAGATGATCCAGAGCTCTGTCCCTCACTCAGACTGTTGCCTAATGCCCCTTTCCAATCAAAAGTAATCTGTCCCTTCTCACTATCATAGGAGAAAGATCAGTACAGCTTCCATTAATTCAAAAGGATTAGCATTAGATCTTTCTGGATCCATATGAATAAAATTATCCTTTAATGAAGAAATCACAGTAAAGCACAAGCTTCCTACTAATGACAAGGTTCTCTCATCCTGAAAACTCTGTATCTGAGGATCTAAAGGCAAAAAGGCAAGCCCCAACTCTCTATTATTTGTGAAAAATCTAGGGAACACCTGGGCATTCTGCATCACTGGCATCGGTAGGGGGAAGGTAGACATGATGGCCCACCGTAACTCTCCCATCATACTAGGAACCATCATCCCGAGTAGGAGAGTCTTCATCACCCACTTGGCCTCCATCCTTCTTATTCTGGAGTTGTGAAGGAGCTCTTCGAGTGAGTCTTTCAGGGATCCACAGGGGGTTTTCTTCCTCCTGTGGAAAAACACACACAGCTCCCCTGGATCTTATAAGAATAGGATCCGGGCCTTTCCAGAGATCAGTCAAGACATCTTTCCATTTTACCATTTCTTTTGGCCTATCAGGCTCTAAACTGTGGCGATCAGCCGCAGTGTGGCCTTGGGCATCACAGTTCAAGAAATTAAGGGTAAAAAGTGCCATGGATACAGCAACTCTTGGTACCGAGGGTAGAACATCCTCAATACTCCCCTTTTGTTTAATCAGATATGATTTGAGTGTACGATGGGCACGTTCCACAATGCCCTGTCCTTGAGGGTTATAAGGTAGGCCAGTTAGATGGGTAACATCCATTTGCCGACAAAACTGTCGGAATTTTTGAGAGGTATATGCTGGTCCATTGTCTGTTTTTAAAATTCTGGGTTTTCCCCAAGCACTCCAGGCCTCAAGGCAATGTTGAATCACATATGAGGCCTTTTCCCCTGTTAGGGGTGTGGCAAACATTACGCCAGAACAGGTGTCAACAGAAACATGAACATATTGAAGCCTTCCAAAAGAGGGAATATGAGTAACATCCATCTGCCACATCTGCAATGGTCTAATGCCACGTGGGTTTATTCCCATGTGGGGAGTAGGTAAGAATTCGCAGCAATTCTGGCATTGAGTAACAATTTCCCTAGCCTCTTTCCTGGATAGAGCAAAACGACGGCGCAAGGTCTCAGCCGTCACATGAAAGCGCTTATGGAATTCTTTTGCTGCTTGTGCATGGGTAGACAAGGCAGCGGCCACCAGCTTTGTAGCCTTGTCCGCTAAGTCATTCCCTAAGGACATGGGACCTGGGAGTCCAGAATGTGCTCGGACATGGGTAATGAAAACAGGAAATCTCCTATTTAACAAGGCAGCTTGTATCTTCTGAAAGATGTTAGCAACTCTGCTGGAGGATCTTATTATTCCAGCTATCTCAAGGAGATTAACTGCATTAACCACATAAGAGGAATCTGATACAATATTGAGGGGTCCTGAAAAGCCTCAAGAACCTCCAGTACTATCAGACATTCTACAACTTGAGGTGAAGTTTCATTATATTGTTTAGATATAACCCTATCCTTGACCACATAAGCTCCCATACCAGTTTTTGATCCATCAGTGTACACCACAGTCCCATCTGGGAGTGGGTCTTTAGCTGTCACTTGTGGAAACACTATAGCCTGGTTTAGGGCAAACTGTAAAATTGGATGCTTTGGAAAATGATTATCAATTTGTCCTGAAAAGGAAGTAACTAAAACTGCCCAATCACTAGATGTGGCTGCCAAGGTCTGAACTTGTGCAGCAGTATAAGGCACAATCAAGGAATCAGGATCCCTGCCAAAATGTGTAACAGCTGCTTTTATTCCGCGAAGCGAGCTGTGCAACAGCATCAGGGTACCAGTCAATAATCTTAGCAGGGGAAGCATTTGGATGAATCCAAAGTAATGGTCCATGTTGCCACAGGACTGCAGTTGGCAATTGAGCTGTCTTAAAAACACACAGATTAAAAGGTAGTGACTCCTCAATTCGTTGTAATTGTGCTTCCTGTAAGGCCTCTTCCACCATCTGTAAGGCTCGGTGGGCGGCAGGGGTAAATTTTCTGGGTGAGGAGATATGAGGCTCACCCTCCAGGAGATCGAAGAGGGGTTTTAGATCAGCAGATGGAATTTTTAAAAAGGGCCTCAACCAATTTATATCTCCCAGAAGTTTCTGAAAATCATTTAATGTTTGTAAGTGGTCTTTGCGAATTTCTATTTTCTGAGGAACTATATTTTTGGGAGTAATCTTTGAGCCCAAAAAGAGCCCTGTATCTGCAATTTGAACCTTTTCTGAGGCAATCTCTAATCCCCACTGTTTTAATTCAGCCACCAGCATGGGAAAAGCCTTTGTAAAACATCTAACTCTTTGTGACAAATAAGAATATCGTCCATATAATGGATAACGATTAAAGATGTAAATTGCTTCCTAATTGGCTCCAAAGCCTCCTGCACATATAGCTGACATATTGTTGGGCTATTGGCCATGCCTTGCGGCAGTACCTTCCACTGAAATCTCTTGTCTGGTTCCATATGATTAAGAGAAGGGATAGTGAAGGCAAACCTTGGTCTATCCCGTGGGTAAAGTGGAATAGAGAAGAAACAATCCTTAATATCTATAATAATAAGCTTCCAATCTTGAGGAAGTGCAGAAAGCAAAGGAAGGCCTCTTTGAACAGGGCCAAAAAGATGCATCTGATTGTTAATGGCCCGCAGGTCGTGGAGTAATCTCCACTTCCCAGATTTCTTCTTAATAACAAAAATTGGTGTATTCCATGGGGAGGTAGAAGGCTCTAGATGCCCCAGCCGTTCCTGTTCTTGCACTAATCTTGTGACAGCCTCTAATTTTTCAGAGGATAGAGGCCATTGAGAGACCCATAACGGCTCCTCTGTTTTCCATGGTATGGGTCGTGAAGCCTCAACGGCCCCTAAATAAAACCCAGTCCTTTTCTACCCCGATTTCCGTGTTGTGTAATGGGTTTTATTCTGCCTTGTTCTTGCCTACCCAAGCCTCTACCATTTGTATACCCCATCTTTGCCATAATGGCTGATGCCTGGGGGGAGTATTCATTAGTTAGGGTCATGCCCATGGCTTGTAACACATCTCGTCCCCATAAATTTACAGGGAGTGGCAACACATAGGGGGTAAAACATCCCTGTTTGCCTTCAGCATCCCGCCAGGTTAAGGCTGAGGCACTGATGGCAGGAGAGGACTGGTATCCAAGACCTTGTAGAGAATGAGATGAAACAACAGTGGGCCAAGACTTCGGCCACCAATGGAGTGAAATAATGCTTTTGTCTGCTCCCGAATCCATTATCCCTTCAAATTCTTTTCCATTAATTAACAATTTTATTGTAGGTCTCTCATTTAGGGGTATAGCCAGATAGGCTGAATCACTTCCAGAAGATCCCATAGCCCTTTTTTGTAAAGTGTAGGTTTCTCCATCCCCGAGGGAGGGCAGCAACACCAGTTGTGCAATTCTATCTCCCTGCTTTATAGAAAATACACCCCGAGGGCTAGAACAGAGAACTTGAATCTCCTCTTTATGATATGGGTCAACAATCCCAGGATATATAATGAGTCCCTGTAAAGTTAAGGAGCCACGGCCCAGAATAAGCCCAATGGTGGCAGGGGGCAAAGGTCCAGGGGAATGGACTGGGACCGGTTGAACATTCATTTGGGGCATGAGTAAGAAGTCGGAGGCGGCACGCAAGTCCATTCCGGAGGTTCCTCGGAAACCTCTACTTCCTCTTGATTGCTTTTCTGAAATTGGTTCCCATATTTCTGAGGGCCCTGGGACCATGGGCCCCGTGACCCGTTTTTTGATTGGGGTACCTTGGATTCTTCAATAGGGGGCAGAAGCCTCCCTTTACATCCCGGACTGACCTGCATTCGCTAGCCCTATGATAACCTTTACCACAACGATAGCAAAGCTTCGATTCTCTTGTTCTTTCAGGGGCTTGACAATCTTTCTTAAGGTGCCCCATTCTCCCACAATTAAAACAAGCTTTTCGATTAGATAAATCTCTATACCTGTGCGTTTGTAAAATGGCGGCAGCTAGTCCTGCATTGGTTAGGGGTCCCCCCAGCTCCCTGCACACTCTGAGCCAATCTTGTAAACCTTTGCTTTTGCGAGGGGCGATAGCCGCCGACATTCCTGGGTTGCTTGTTCATAGACAAGTTGCTCAATCAGGGGCATAGCTTGTTCTGAATCACCAAAGATGCGACTGGCGGCCTCTGTCATTCTGGCCACAAAGTCTGAAAATGGCTCTTGGGGTCCTTGGACAATCTTTGTAAGGTGTCCACTGGACTCTCCCCTTTTGTGAGGGCCTTCCATGCTTTAATAGCGGCGGCCGACACCTGACCATAGACGCCCAGATGTAGTTGGTTTGATTAAGGGCATGTTGACCCTGACCTGTCAGCATTTCAAATGTCCACTGCCTCTGATTCTCATCTTCAGCCGTGGCATTAACTCTAGCTTGTGCCTGGGCTGCATCATACCAGAGAGCCTTCCATTCCATGTATTGTCCCATGTTGGGAAGCACTGCTTTCACTGTCGTTTGCCAGTCAGTGGGAGTCATGGCAAAATTAGCAAGCCTTTCCACCTGTAATGTGGTAAAGTTAGCATTGACCCCATAATTACGAACGGATTCGGCCAATTCTTTAATTTGATTGTAATCTACGGGGTATGTACTCTTCCGCCTTCCACATTCTCGAATACTGGAAAAGCCATTTGTATTTTTCTCCGTTCCTCTAAAGGTAAAAAGGAGTCAGTACCAGTATTCAGCCGAAGCTCATATGGCGGAGGCGCTGAGGGGCGTGAGCCCGCCGGATTTATAGGCGGTGGCCTCACATTCATTTTTGTTTTCAGTGGCCGGTGTCTATCAGGGTGATATCTTTTTTCCTCATACCGTGCCACCTCCTCCTCTAGACCACCTTCTTCGCTAGAATCCAGAGTGTCAGAATCAGAATTATCTAGCTCCAAGGCTTCTAGCTCTACTGCAGGGTATAGACTAGATTCTGGCTTTTTCTTTTTCTTAGATTTGTTAAGGGGTGAATGATAACTCCCTTCTTTCTCTCCCCTTTCTTAACTTCCTGGGAGGGCCTTTTTTCTTAGACATGTCTTTTCTTTTGCGAGCTCCCATTCTCTCACTCCGTTCAGTTTCTGACATGCTATCCTGAACTTCCTCTAAGGTTCCCTGACTTTCTATTATAGCAGGGTGACAGGCCTCATCCTCCAAGCAGTTTTTAACTAGCTTCCAAATGGCTTTGGTACCTAAGCAGAGATCTCCTTCTGCATGCTTCCTGTCTAGTTCTTTACCTAGCTTGTTCCATGAGGCCACAGTGAGGGACCCGGAACAAGCATACCATGGTGCCACTCTATCTACCTCCTTCACAAAATTTTGAAGTGTTCGTGGTGCAATTTTAAGATCTCTTTGTTTTAGCACAGTCTGTAAGGCTGTAACCACTGACTGTGACGACCCCATCGCGCTGACAGCTTATCTAAAAACGCGCTCAACTCCGTTACCAGACTGACAGCACCAGACTGACAGCACCAGACTGACAGCACCAGACTGACAGCGCCAGATGGACAGCGCCAGATGGACAGCGCCAGACGGACAGCGCCAGACGGACAGCGCCAGACGGACAGCGCCGTTCTGTCAGCACCAGCCACGATGAAGGAGAAGGACAAACAGGACTAGCACCAAAGCCTCCACTGACCCGTCCCACGGTGATGACAAACTAAGGCCAAAGTCGAGAAAAGGGTTGTTCAGGATAAAGCATACCTCTCTGAACCTACGTCCCTGCAGTTCTGAATCCGCCCCGTTTTCCGAGGGGTCTCCCGCGGCGCCGGCGATGTTGAAGAGTTCCCGGGTTTCGGCACCAGATGTCCCGCGCTACCGTCTCGCCAGCAAGAACGACGCAGAACACTCGGATCCTTCTGCAGTAAAGCTTTAATGCATCTTGAGAGATAGATGATCAGCTTCTTAGAGGGAGACCCCAAGCTAAGAAACCCAGCCCCTTATATAAGCCTAGGAGCTCCGAGTGAGATGTGTAGAGCCGGGATTGGTGGTTTGCACATCACCCCAGATGACGTCACGGGAGAGGCACAGTTTAAACGGTTAACTCCAACTGACAGCGACAGTTAACTCCAACTGACAGCGACAGTTAACTCCAACTGACAGCGACAGTTAACTCCAACTGACAGCGACAGTTAACTCCAACTGACAGCGACAGTTAACTCCAACTGACAGCGACAGTTAACTCCAACTGACAGTGGATGTCAGCGCCATCTTCTAACGGCAATAGCGATAGCGAGGGCGGCTCCTCACA
>NW_024431745.1:0-12091 GCF_017639785.1 Mesocricetus auratus
CCAGTAGCTGATGGAAACAGAAGCAGACACCCAGAGCTAAACACTGAGATGAACTCTGGAATCCAGTTGTAGAGAGGGAGGAGTGATGAGCAAAGGGGTCAAGACCAGACTGGACAAACCCACAGAAACAGCTGACCTAAACAAGGGGTTTCTCATGGACCCCAGACTGACAGCTGGGAAACCCGCATAGAACTGTTCTAGAACCCCTGAATGAGGATGTCAGTTTGGAGGTCTGGTTAATCTTTCGGGCCTCTGGTAATGGATCAGTATTTATCCCTAGTACACGAATGGACATTGGGAGCTCACTCCACATAGAGCATGCTCTCTCAGCCTAGACGCACAGGGGAGGATCTAGGCTCTGCTCCAAATGATATGATAGACTTTGCAGATCTCCCATGGAAGGCCTCACTCTCCCTGGGGAGCATAAGGGGATGGGATAGGGGATTGGTGGGGGGCAGGAGAGGAGGCAAGGGAGAGGGAACTGGGATTGGCATGTAAAACAAGCTTGTTTCTAATTTAAATTAAAAAAGGAAAAAAATGACAGCAGATACTGGTGCGGACATAGGGAAAGAGGGACACTATTCATTGCTGGTATGAGTGCAAACTGGTACAACTGCGATGGACAGCAGTGTGGAGGTGCCTCAAAAAGCTGGAAATAGATCCACTGCCAGATCTAGCTGTATCACTTCTATCTGATACCCAAAGGACCAAACATCTTACTTACCACAGAGATACTTTCTTACACATGGTCACTGCTGCTCCATTCACCATAGTCAAAAATTAGATTAATCCAAGATGTCTGTCAACTGATGCATGACTAATGAAAATGTGGCATATTTACACAGTGTTGTATTATTCAGCTGCTAAGAGAGACAAAAAATTTGAAATTTGCAGGAAACTAGATGGAGCTACAATGTAATTGTTTGACCTTGAAGACATTACCTAATGTGATTGTAAGGTGGATTGTAATAGGTGGCTAACTAGAACTGTGAATGATGCTTTCCTGAATATTTGGGAGTAGTGAGGGTAGAATGTGATAATCAAAAGCTTACTTAAACCGCAAGAGGAGTCCTGTCAGTGCAGAAACACATTTGACACACAGCAGCGCTGCACACCACAGTGTGTTAGAGAAACTTACTCAACCCTGTATATTGTACGTTTTTTCTCTGAAGGCCACCTGATGGATCCAACTCCCATGGTTCCAGTTCACCAAAAGAATCCAAAGATAAGGTAAAGTGTCTGTTCATGGATTTAATTTCCTGATCTGAATTGGGATTGTGTGGCTCTTACTTTTCAATGTTCCAATGGCCCACCTACCACCATTTTATTTCACTTTATTGTATTGGTTTTTCAAGATAAGGTTTTGTGGTAATATATCATTTAAGATTTATTAAAGCTTGCCTGGGTATTCAGAAGCAAAGTTGCCTCAAGTTGTAGAGATCAGGCATTGGTGGTACATACTTTTAATCCCAGGACTCAGGAGACAAAGGCAGATGGATCTCTGAGTTCAAGGCCACCCAGGGTTCAGTGAGATTGAATCAGTCTAAATGAGCAGCAGAGCTCACACCTTTAATCAAAGAACTAGAGATGTATGAAAGATAGGAGCAGGGTCTTTAGGAGTCAGTCTCAGGATTCTCCAGCCACGTTGATTAGAGCATAGAAGTCTGGGATTGTAGTGTGAGGTTTGATGGAGCCAGGATCACCTTTCAGCCTGAGGCAGAGGTAAGAGTTAGTGGCCTGGCTGTTTTACTTTTCTGATCTTGAGTTTGAAGTTTGGACCCCAGTATCAGTCCCTGGGTCTTTTATTTTTCATGCTACAGGGTTTCTCTGTTACTTTGAAGCCTGTTCCAGAAGTCACTCTGTAGACCAGGCTGGCCTCAAACTCACAGAGATCTGCCTGCCTCTGCCTCCCAAGTGCTGGGATTAAAGGTGTGCACCTGTCCCCACTTTATTCAGACAATTTGTCAAGGAAAAGTATTTCCTGGAACTATGGATGGTATGGCTTATTTTCCTGGCATACGATTTTTATGCTGTTAGTTAATTATTCTGATTTCACTATCTCTCCTTTCCTTGTGCTGTTCTTTTTGAAAACATTTACTAATTGGCCCCATTTTACAGAAATTACTTATAGTTGCTTCTATATCTGAGTCTGTCTATGACCATTCTGACTCATGGTGTTTTGCTTCTTCAATACTTGTATGCATAAAGCAATTCAGCTCTTAGTTGTGTCTGATGGAGCATGCCTTTAATGCCAGCGCTTGGGAGGCAGAGGCAGGTGGATCTCTTAATTTGAAGCCATCCTAATTTACAGAGCCCACGACAGCCAGCATTACACAAAGAAACTTTGTCTGGACAAAATAAACCTCCCACACACTTTAGCCTTTAAATTTACATTGCCTTGGTTATCTGTACACAAGAGAAAATGTTGTCCACTTGTGAATTTACATGTGGTGAGATAAATATCTTACAGAGATGTTACTTATCCTCAATTGTAACATGAAAAATAAAAGACCCAGAGACTGATACTGGAGTTCAAACTTCAAGCTGAAGAACAGAAGAGCAAAGTAGCAGGCCACTAGCTCCTACCTCTAGCTCAGGCTGCTTGGGCTGATCCTGCTGTCTCCCCTCAGCATGGCTGGAGAATCTTCAATGTGGCTGGAGAATGAATGCTCTATATTGAGACCTTGCTACTGTTTTATATACCTCAAGTGAGTTATGGGATAAAGGGTGTGAGCTATAATTCTCTTATAGACTGATTCAATATTGTTTAGATATGGGTAACCTTGAATTTACATTGATCCATCTACCTCTGAGTCCTAGGATTAAAGGCATGTACCACTACTTCCTCGATTCTGGCTTCTGGGATTAAAGTTGTGTGCCCGGCTGCTATGGCTTGTTGCTGACCTTGCTTTCTGAGTCCTCAGGGAAGCTTTAATTAGTCATAAATAATATATCACCACACTCAATAGCTTTACTAAACAGAATTATAGTTATCACTAGAGAACATATTAATAATTTATTTTGAAGATATAGTAATAATATTTAATGTATAATAAAGATGTATATTAATACAGATGTTTATATATATATGTGTGTGTGTATATAGACATATAGTGTATATAGTACAATAATATAGATGTATAATAATGTAAATGATGCAGTTGTGCTCACGCTGTCTCTATGCTGCTGGGTGGCCTCAGTCTCCTTGACTTTAAGAAGTGGAACTGGTTCATTCAACAAACACTCTTGACATTGATGTCAGTGACAAGAGTGAAATTTCCTTCAGTCAAGTCATATACACTGCATTTTCTATGCCTGTTCTTCTTTGGACACATGAGGAATTACTATTATCGTTTAAAAATTAGATTTAATTAACCAACTAATTTGTTGTGTGTTGTCATGTGGCTGCCATGGTGATTACATAAATCAGAGAACAACTTGTAGGGGTTGGATACCTTCTCCCACCATGTATGTTCTAGGGACTGGAATCCATGGACCTATCTTGCCAGTCCAAGATATATATATAAACACACATATTTTCCCAGTGCTGGGGATAGAACATAGTACCTTGGGAATACCAGGCAAGAACTCTACCACTGAGCTACACTCTAACAAGCACTTTGTGACTTCTATTAATAATGCTAATCGGGATATTGTTTCTTGGATATTTGTTTGAATTCTTGATAAAACTCTATCATGATTTTTAAAAATAATGTTATTTAAGACTCAAGAATTTCAAACATGTATAATTTATTTTGAGCATATACTTCCATTTCCCATTTCCAAGATTCCCTAGAGGCCCCCCCTCAACATGTTCTCCTCCCAAATTCATGTTTCCTCCTCTCTTTTTTCTTCTACCCCTCCCATAGTTGGAATTTTCTTTGGGTCACCAACCAGCTCCCAAATAAAGACATGGAGATTTATTGTTAATTACAAATGCTCGGCATTAGCTTAAGCCTATCCCACTAGCCTCTCTCTCTCTCTCTCTCTCTCTCTCTCTCTCTCTCTCTCTCTCTCTCTCTCTCTCTCTCTCTCTCTCTCTCTCTCGTTATTTGAGACAGAGTTTCTCTGTATTGTTTCGGAGGCTGTCCTGAAACTCACTCTGTAGACCATGCTGGTCTCAAACTCAAAGAGATTAAAATACAGTGTAAAACACAAGCCAATACATCATTAATTTAAAAGTATATTATGAAAGTAAAATTTAAAAACTGAGTTTTGTAGTTGTATGTAGACATTTTGAAAAAGTTTATTAAGAAAAAGTAACCCTGGGGGGTAAGGGGGAGGGTAGAGGGAGGAGGAGAGGGAGAGCAAGGTGGGATTGACATGTGAAACAAGGTTGTTTCTACTTAAATAAAAAAGGAAGAGGAGAAAAAAGAAAGAGTAACCAATATAAAGCTATCTTTTCTATGAAATATATATCTATGTTTTTTGTTGTTTTTGAGGAAAGGTCTCACTGTGTATCCCTGATTGGCCTGAAACTCACTACTTACCCCAGACTAGCCTGGAACTCATAGATATTCACCTGCTTCTCCGTCTTGAGATTAAAAGTGTGCATAACTACACCCAGAATATCTGTTTAGTAATATAAAAAAGTGGATACTCACCACATCTTCAGTGTTTGGTATAAATAATCTATAGACATCTGAAATTGCTGCTACTCATTTTGTAGGTCAAAGAAGTAAGTAATAAGTTTGACCCTAATAAATTTGTGCCACATGAAAGAAACTCAGAGTACTGTGAGATGTTCAGCTTTGACAAGATCTTATCACTTATAGAAGACGTCATGAGGCAGAGCAAAGGTAAGAGTGTTTCGTGTGTGTGTGTGTGTGTGTGTGTGTGTGTGTGTGTGTGCGATAAGAGATGAGTACACAGTACTTAGAGCTGCCCGATAGTACAAGGGTGTATTAGAGTATTGTCACTGATTGGCTTTATATCAAAGAAGAGTGAGAGCTAGTTTCAGCAGTAGCTGCCACCAAGCCCACTGAGCTTCAATGAGTGAGTATGGGTAGCTTACTGTGTTGGTGTTGTTGTGATTTAGCATGTTGTGTGGTTTAGCATGCTAAAACAACAGGCTTTAGACGAGGCAGCCAACATATTGTGTAAATGAATTGCCCAGGGTTCTGGGTGCTGAGAAGTCTAATCCTAGTCACTGGTGGATTTAACTGAGGGTATACTTACTTCCTCACAGGTAGGTTGTGCTTTTTCTTGCATCTTCCCTGGGCTTGAGGAATGAAGCAGCGCCCTAGAGTCACTTTGATAAAGAATGCTAAAGCTCTTCATGGTGGCTCTGCCCACACCATATAACCAGCTCCCCACAGCCCCATCTCACAATACCACCAGTGCTGTGGTTACACTGCATAATGCAAATTTTGAGAAGACACACTAGATGACAGTTATTGTTCATTGGTTCCTTTCTTTTACTGAGTTTGTATTATATATTGCCTTCTATATTTTCTTATACAAATATTTTATTTTTACTGTGTGTGTGTGTGTGTGTGTGTGTGTGTGTGTGTGAATCTGAAGAGGGTATCAAATACAGGTAGTGTTTGCTATCATGTGGGTGCTGGGAACTTAATTTGGGTCCTCTATAAAAGCGATACATGTTCTTAACCGCGGAATCATCTTTCAGTCCTTCTTTTGTTTCTTAAAATGGGAGCAAAGTCATTGCCTTGTGAACCTAGTGGAAACATCCAATGCTAATATTTTCAGTTCAGCACTGCCACACAGTAACATTCCACAAACTCTGGTTTCCTCTCTTTTTATTGTTTTTTTCAACCCCAAATACTTTGGGTTATGTTTTCAATACCCCCTTGTCACAGAACTATTCTGTTATTTAATTTTCAGGTACTTGAATAGTTTCTAGGAGCGCATTTTTGGTTTTAGTCTCTCATTTGCTTGTTATTTTTGTTAAGAGAACATACTTGGCATGGCTTTAATCATTTTGATTTAATCTTTTTGTTAGTTTTAATGTATAGAATATACTCTGATGTTATATTCTTAGACCATGGTCTGTGTTTGGAAGAAAAATGTAGCTTGACACTATTTTTCCTGATTCTCTCTCTACCTGTTCTGTCACTTGCCAAGTAAAGAGAATTGACGTCTCACCTGGCACCCATGAATTTGTCTTCTTCTGGGAGTTCTATTTTGCTCCATGCCATTGGATGCTGAACTTGCTCCATCTACATTAGAAATTTGTCTCTTATCGATTGTTGTTATGGGGTGGCCCTGTTTTTTTCCTTATGCTAAGTTTTGCTGTGAAGTTTACATTGATACAAACATTGCCAGCTATTCCAGCTAAGCTATGTTTTTAAGTATTAGAAGGGTACATATTTCCCATTTAAAAATTAATTAAAACATCCTCTAGCTTTCTTTTGTTTTCGCATGCACACACCTGTGTGTCTGTACACCTGGTGTTAGGCCGTGTGTACCTGTGTACATGATAGACCAGAGGAGAATTTTGGGTATCCTGCTCTATCATCCTGTAGCTCATTCCTTTGGGGTAGTGTTTCACTGAAGCTGTAACTAGGTTAGCATACTAGCGCACTCCTCTTGTCTCCAGCTCTCAAAGTCTGGGATTCCAGTTGCACATGTATGATCTTCTTTTCTTTTTTTTTTTTTTTTTTTTGTTTTACGAGACAGGGTTTCTCTGTATTGTTTTCGAGGCTGTCGGTCCAGCCTGGCCTGGAACTCACAGAGATCCGCCTGCCTCTGCCTCCCGATTCCTGGGATTAAAGGCGTGTGCCACCACTGCCTGGCTCACATGTATGATCTTACACAGCTTTTTATATGGGTGCTGAACTCAGGTTAGTATGCTCAGACAACTAGCAAATGCTCTTATTCACCGAGTTATCTCTCATAACCCTGGTTGGATCTAATTTTTATCCACTTGTATATTTTTACCATTTAGGGAGTATTGGTGTTGTGTGTGTGTGTGTGTGTGTGTGTGTGTGTGTGTGTGCATGTGTTCATGCAAACACATTCATGTGTGTATGCGTATCTGTACCTGTACCTATGTTGTTGGATGCCAGGCATCTTTCTCTATTCTCCACTATAATTTTTTGAGACAGCATGTCTCATTGAGCCTGACATTCCCTAATTCAGTTGGGTTAGCAAGCCAATGAACTCCAGGTATCCTCCTATCGGTGCCTCCCAGCATTAAGCAAGACCTTCCTCTTTACTACGGTCCTGTGAATTATGACTCATTCAACCTGACTTATGGGAAGGGACGTACTCTTCCTTGCACTTTAATTGTGTCAAATGTTGAGTCTCTCAGCCCCGGGTCATTTCCTGGAATGCCTGTGTTGTTGGGTGCTCTGCAGTATGTCCAAGGTGTCCTTTCTAGATCTCAGAACATCCATACCCCCCTTTTTCAGTTCCTTCCTCTCTAGAGTTCTGCCTGTGATTTCGATCTGCCTTGTTTCACCAAATAACTTAACACCTCAGTTCCAGGTGTCTGGTAGAGTCTAAACAACTGTATTCTCTTCATATCCTAACAAAGCCTGAGCTATCTCATAGCAGGGTGATAGAAAGTTAGGGTAATATAATGTAACTATTTTTATGCCTAATAGGGACAATTTTCTTCCTTGTCAGAAGTATTTCAGTCCTTAAAACATATTTTTTTCCTGATTTGAGTTGTGTTATTTCAGGTCGGAGTCAAAACCAAGACCTGTTATTCAAGCTTTGTCAGAACTGGAGGGCGGTAGCGCCTGGGCATCTGCTGTAGACTACCTACAATGTGCCTCTTCACAGTCGTCACCTATTTCTTGTTCATGTGTCATGCCTATGCATTTGCATTAGGACATATTCCTTCATGTTTACTTGATGTCAAAACTTGATTTCATTTCATTGTCATCTGAACCTGTAATGTTTGTGTTCTTGTCTATCTTTCCCACTAGTTTTTAGGCTAAAGTACCGTAATTGTTCTCTTATTTTTAACTGCAGATCTTACCATAATGTGTCCCACAGTGTAGGCCATCAGTATACCTTTCTGCAGGGCAACATTAAGTGAAACTCTCAAGCTTTTCATGTATCAAAGATGCTGCTGGACTTCATTTGCGCCTTTTCTCCAATTCAGATTCTAGCAGCCTCATGAGGATCTGGAATGCAGTTCATTCATATGAGAAATCACTGGAGCATAAAACACATGCTTTTGACCGACTCCAAGAAAAATATGAAGATTTAAAAATTAATCTCAGGGATATTCAAAAGACGGCGTCACAAACAGTCATAGAAATGGTAAAAGTAGATACGGAAAACACTAAATTGAAAGCAGAAATGCACAGTCTGAGGTATGACATCCTAATTTTAAAATCCTTTAATTGTTTACATTAGATGATAAATAGAATTTCTGTAGCTTGTCATTTACTTTTGAAGTGTTCTTCAGGGAAGGAAACTTTCCAAGTTTGAGTTTTATTATTATTTTTTGATACATATCTTAATGCAGTCCAGGGAAGCATCAAATTTGTGATCTCTTGGTCTTCGCTGTTTGATGTTTGGGTTGATAGGTTGGGAGCCTCTATGTCTACCTGAAAACTTCTTAGTCTTGTGGAGTGTGAAATTAATGTAATTAACAAATATATCTAATTGTGACTATTTTCTATAATTACATATGTGTTCTTTCAAATCACAATTTAATGTCTAGAGAGAAACTTCACTTATTTGTGAGACAACAGTTATAGTTTTAAAAGTTATTTTACACGTATGCTGTAAGGAATACCATTTATTAAAAAAAAGCTTTTCAACATGTTGAATTACTGACCTTGAATAAATTCTTCAGAATAGAATTATTTGACTCAAGGAAATAAATCCTATAAAAGGACTTGATTGGCAGATTTAAATTGTCCCAAACAAAATGTATATTAATTAAATATTCCACCAAGAGAATATGAAATGCTCTTTTTCTCAATTCAGAAAAATATATAAAATCATTTAGCATTTGTGATGCTGTGTATCGAACCTAGAGTTTTATGTGTGTGTATGTGTGTGTGTGTGTGCATGTGTATAATACTTAATGGCATGTATGTTATAGTTAATATCATTACAATTTCACCAGAACTCCCCATGCTTTTTATATTTCTTTTCTTTTTCTTTGATTTTTTAAAGAATTTGTTTTTATTAATTAATTATTAAAATTTCCCCAGCCCAATCACAGTTTCCCCTCCATCCTGCCTCTCTCCCCAGTCCCTATGCCCTAGCCTCCCTTTTCCCCACACCATCCGCTCCTCCTCCTTTCTCTTCAGAAAAGGCCGGTCTCCCATGTGTATCAGTCAGTCATGCTATATCAAGATGCAGTAAGACTAGGCACCTTCTCTCCTGCTGAGGCTGGATGAGGCAACCCAGTAGGAGAAAAGGGTCCAAAAAGCAGGTAAGAGAGTCAGTGACAGGCCCTGCTCCCACTGCTAGGAGACCCAAAAGAAGACCATGCTACACCCTGTAACATATGTGCCGTAGGCCTAGTTGAGTCCTATGCAAGCTCTCTGGTTAGTGGTTCAGTCTCTGTGAGCCCCCATGAGCCCAGGTTAGTTGATGCTGTGACTTTCTTGTTATGTTCTTGGTTCCTCTGGCTCTTGCAATCCTTCCTCACCCTCTTCAACACAGTTCCCTGCTGAATACATACATATAATTAAAAAGAAAAATCTTTAAAAGACAGTGAGGAAATGATCATTGTTTTATGCAAAAATTAAGAAAGAGAAGCAGCACAGTAAAGAATACTGAGCAAGGTGAAATCTGTTGTTTGGGTTTGCCTTCTGGTTTGTTTTAAGACAGTAACCATGAGCTCTAGACCTGCTTTGAGCTTTCTCTTTAATGCACTTTGGACTTGAATTTGTAATCCTACCACCTCATCCTTTCAAGTGCTGTGGTTATAGGTATGTCCCATCATGTTTCACAATAGATGTTTAAGTATTAAGGCATGAGAAGTGGCTTTAATTGACTAACGAATGTTGATTTCACAGCATCATATTTTCAGATCAGTATTTGAAATGCCTCCCACAGTCTTGTCATTTATCTCCTACTTAAACCAAGAGATCCTCAATGCATTATGTTACATTATCATTGCCAGCTGATCGGTACTAAGACAGTAACCTATAAATTATAACAAATGTACAAAATGGCTTGGTTAATGGAATTAGTGAATATCCATGAAGTACTGAGGCATGTTCTGGGCTTCGTGTAGCCATGTGTTTCCACTTTCAGTAGTATGATGAATGACTCAGGGCAACTTCCACAAAGACCTCATTCACTGGTACACCAGCTAATAGATGATCAGACACAATCACACAAACACAAACCACAATTATTATATGAGGTTCACTTTGTGACATATATTTTCTAAGTGTTTTAATGCAGAGTTGTTAATTTAATCTTCTCAATATTCCACTTAGAAGCTCCATGTCCATTTTGCAGATGAAAAAATAAGACCAGAAACGTTAACTTGTCTGAGCTGAGTACATAATATATGTTTAAATCATAGTTGGTGAGCTGGTGCTTTGGATATAGAAACAAAGGTCACTGTAGGCAATCTCCCCCTGTCTCATACTTGGCAAATTTTATCAGTTTCAGTGTTTGGTAATTTCTAAAAACAAGACCATGTACTACAGACCTTGAAGACAGGTCCATAAATAAACAATTTTGAAATTGTCCAGATAATGTGACACTAGGTATTGTGGACAATGACATTCCTATTACAGTTGCTGAGATGACTTTATAGGTGTAGCTTAACATAGTCATAGCAACATGCAAAAGAAGAAGGGCTAGATGTGTTCTCAATTAAACATCAGCATGATGTGTAGGTGGACATTGTGATGCAGAATATTGTTGGGAGGCCCTGCTGGTCAGAGGTTGCAGTCTACCATGGCTTAGCAGCTTTCTCAGAGCTTGGCAACATGAAGGAACTCCCCCCACCCCAGTGAGGCTTCCTGCTCTCTACCTGCCCTTATTTGGAGAAGATCTACTAGGCCTGGAGGAGGCCTGGCCTTACCTGAAAACTGTTCCTAAGCCTGGGTGCCTGATTTATCTCTAGTGTGATCCTTGGCATAGTTCCCTGCTGGAGCTCCCCACTGCTGCCAATATAGTAATTAGACATTGTGCTAGGAGCTTTATGACAGGACCATTCTTCCACAGAAGATAATTAAGACTTGTACTAGGAACTTTACCATAGGAGCCTGCTGTTTAATGCAAATTAGATGATTCCCCAGCTGCCAAAGCTGAGCTGACTCACTGAAGCTGTCTCATGGAGAGCTATCTCTGCAGACCCTCAGGCAGTCTGACCCTGCTCACTTTCTGTAGTTGGGGTTTCTGGTTCTGCTTGGTCCCACAGTGGTTTAGCCCTAAATAAACACACAGAGGCTTCTATTAATTATAAACTCTTTGGCCGATGGCTCAACCTTCTTACTGGCTAGCTCTCTCTTAATTATTAACCCATTAACTATTAATGTATGTATTTCTACATGGCCTTATCTTACCAGAGAACTCCTGGCATGTTCTATCTTTCCAGTGGCTACACAGTGTCTCCTGTGTGGCTACTCTCTCTGCCTTCTCCCCAGAATTCTTCTCATCTGGTAGCCCCGCCCATGCTACCTGCCTGGCTACTGGCCAATCCATGATTTATTCGCCAACTAATAAGAGAAACATTTATACAGAGGGTCATCCCCCATCAACTTTTTTCTGCCCCCACCTCATGGATGGGTGGCTGATGATCACCAAAGAGACTCACAGAATATAATGTTATTTTTCCTAGTTCTTTAAAAAAGACTGTAGGTTGTTCATAGGTTACAAGAGATTTCAGTCCATCATGTAGCACAAGGCAGTGGAGTAGCTCTGTCTGTGGCTTTCTCATACAACAATAGACAGGAAGCAGGAAGAAGAAATTGGATCCAGGGGCAGTGAAAACCTTAAAGGGCTGCCATTTTGATTGAGTCCCACCAATGAGGCCCACCTTCTAAATGCTGCATAGCATTCAAAACAGTGTTAAAATCTATGGAGCAAAGCTTCAAAACATAAGAATGTGCTGGCTACTTCAGATTCAAACCATAGCATTCTACACCTATTCCAACATAATGCTCCCCTTATTGCTTTATACATATCCTCAGAG
>NW_024431746.1:0-5645 GCF_017639785.1 Mesocricetus auratus
AGATAAAGCTTAAAATCTCTCTCCATACCTTTTCAACATAGTAATTGATGTTCTAGCCATTGCCATTCGACAAGAAAGGGGGATCAAGGGGATACAAATTGGGAAGGAAGAGGTCAAACTTTCACTGTTTGCAGATGATATGATAGTTTACATCAATGACCCAAAGAAACATCACCCTTTACAATTGCCACAAACAACATAAAATACCTTGGGGTAATGCTAACCAAACAAGTGAAAATATCTATGAACATTTGGATAGCACAGCTAATTAAGGCCGACCTCTACTCCAACCACTCACTTCACACTGCCCGGATCCCTCACCTCACACACCTCTAACTCCTCACCTTACACTGTCCCATTCTCTCACCTCACACATACCCTCACCTCACACTGTTCCAACCACTCACCTCACACTGCCCCAACTCCTCACCTCACACTGCCCCAACCCCTCACCTCA
Organism: Mesocricetus auratus; assembly: GCF_017639785.1. Classification (NCBI taxonomy): domain Eukaryota; kingdom Metazoa; phylum Chordata; class Mammalia; order Rodentia; family Cricetidae; genus Mesocricetus; species Mesocricetus auratus. Next base: position 458 of record NW_024431746.1, read on the forward strand.
CACACATCCTCACCTCACACTGTCCCAAACCCTCACCTCACACTGCCCCAACCCCTCACCTCACACACACCCTCACCTCACAGTGTCCCACTCTCTCACCTCACAATGCCCCAACCCCTCTCCTCACACTGTCCCACTCTCTCACCTCACACTGCCCCACTCTCTCACCTCACACATACCCTCATCTTACACTGTCCCAACCCCTCATCTCACACTGTCCCAACCCCTCATCTCACACTGTCCCAACTCCTCACCTCACACTGCCCCAACACCTCACCTCACACTGTTCCAACACCTCACCTTACACTGCCCCAATACCTCTCCTCACACACACCCTCACCTCAAACTGCCCCAACACCTCTCCTCACACATACCCTCACCTCACACTGTTCCAATCCCTCATCTCACACTGCCCCAATCCCTCACCTCACACTGCACCAATCCCTCACCTCACACTGCCCCAGCACCTCTCCTCACACACACCCTCACCTCACACTGCCCCAACACCTCTCCTCACACAGCTCCAACCAACCTGTGCCAAAACCTTAATTCTCACAGGTCCAACCCCTCACCACTTAATTCTTAAATCATAGCACATTCTTCTGGTAGAAACTAGCAGATCTTATCTAGAAAAATATTTCTATATTTTGACCTGTGGGTTTTTTAAATCAGAACTACTAGATGTCGGTTCTATGTAATACTTCTCATTAATTTAAATTAATATTTACTACATTTATTTAAGAAAGATTCTTCATTGTGGGAGTGAACAACCATTTTCTGAGTGAACCTAAGGCCCACTTCGTGAGGTGGAACCTACACATGGTGCTGTTAACAAGGCCAAGAAGGTGCGACTCAACAGACAGGACAGCAAGGATTCTGGGAACAAACAATAGTTCAGTGGGCAGGTACTAATGGTATGGAGGAACAAAAGTCAGTTCCATCTTTGAGAAATGTACCAGGCAGCCATCAATCAAATGGGTGAGATGTGCTGCTACACACAAAAGTCCTGCTCTATTACTATTTGAAAAAGTGAGATTTTTGATTTATGTTTTGTGTGTATGTGAAATGTAACATTCAGAATTCATTTTATGTAAGGATGGCTTATCAGGTAAATTTTTTAAAACTCACATATTTATAGTCTGAATACTTTTTAAACTATTACAGCAATTTTATAAGTGAGAATAAGTAATATCAAACTCAGTTTATTTCAGTCTTTTTGCAAGCCAGATCCAACTAACATGAACCTATGTTTATAAAAAAGTTAGAACTCACAGAAAGAAAATGAGACATGCAGTTTATGCTCCACTGTTCCTTATCTATACATCTGCAATTAAGTAAATTCCTGAAGCCTGGATCATGATGTTCCTCTCTAATCAAATTCTGATTCTATTCTTAGGTTTTCCAGTGTCTCCAAGTATACCTCTAGAGCACCTATAATAATGGCCTCCTTTCTCCTCTTCCAAGATCCGACTTTTGTCATCACTTCAAACAATCTTACCTCAAAAAATTATAAAGCCCAATATCTTATTTCCCCCTTCTGCCTTCATGTCCCTGTGACGTGACAGAGAGTCCCAGTCCCTGAGTCCCTTGGCTCTTGCCACCCTACAGCTTGGGCTCCTTTCCTAGCTGAACAGTTACAAAGTCACTTCACCTCCTCCTGCCCAGTTCCCACATCTACACAGTGAGCAGCATGTCTGCTTCACAGCTCTTCACCCACTGGTCTCTGAGCTTGCCCTGTCCCAGGCAAGGGAAATACAACAGAAGACAAAACTCACCTTCTCGTTCTCATACATTCTGAGCTCTTCAACTAGGATGGCTGTGTGGGTCAAACCAGATTAAGGCACAGCACACAACATGCAGCAGCTGGCTGATCTTACCTAAGGCACTTCAACTTCCACACCTTAGTTCCCTAAACTCCAGTGTACTGTCAGTCTGCTGGAACTTCAGCCACTTCCTCACAGAAGGTCTAACATGTCCCATGGAAAGCATATGGTTTCCCAATTAGAGCTGGATCCCTGGGTTGGTAATTCTGGTCAGTTCATTCTCTGTCTCTATTAAAGATATTTTTTGTATTATCTACCTGGCCCTAAAAAGCCCCTTTGAGATTCTATCTTCTACCCTCTACTCTTAAAATATACATGTGTCCCCTGTGTGATGTCATGGTTTCAAATCTGTCTTATCAACCGGAGAGTTCTTACACTTGAATTCCCATCCTGGAATGCCCATTTCCATCCTGCACAGTGACTTCCTTCAATCAACTGTTGGGCTATCCCTCTATTTCCTCTCTGGACACTCACTATCACCTCAAACATGACTTCTCATCTTTTCCTAAACTGATGCTTATTTGTATCTTGTCTCTGGGTGGTTGTCAGTAGCATCCATCAACTGCATCAAGCAGAATATCTGGAGATAGCCCTGACCTATTCAACAAGGATAACAGTGTCTCACATCAAAGGTTAAATGATTGTGAAAATGTGATTGCCACAAACACAGAGAAACATCAGACATGCTTTAAATGTGAAAACTATGACAAGGTAAGGAAATGTCTTCTTTAAACTTCATAAAATATGGTTAATAAAAAGACATAAGGTAAAAGTCATTTAAATTTAGAAAATATAAAAGAATTAAAAATTCCTGTATTACTTAAAACATTTTGGAGTATCTTACAACTGGAGAAAGGAATTATGATCTATTAAATACAAAGTCTTAATTAACTAAAGATATTCACACAAAATGGATCCAATGCCATGCTACCAATGTCCTCCTTTAAATAGTGATCAGTTATATTAACTGATGTCTTCACAACCAATTTTGAAATTCTAGAACAAACCTAACTTGGTTGCTACAGATTGTTTCTTATACACTGCTGGGTCAAGTACAGCAATATTTATAAACTTTTATACCTATGTTTGTGTTAAGTGTTTTTTCAATTTTCATTTCTCATACTTTTCTTCTAGATTCATAAAGTTAGGAACTCTTTGTCTCTTTCCCCAAACTATTGACTGATCCTGAAGGATGAGACTTAGTGTTTGATGGATGTGTTGTAGAACTTGTTAGTAAAAGTGTCTAGAGTTGGCATTTCTTTTTGTGAGGATTTTTGTTAGGTGCTTTAAGTCTTCAATTTTCAACTAGTTTGCTAAAATCTGTCCTTTTGACCTAGACATTCAGTTATGTATCAACTTACATTAAGGATCAGTAATTGATCTATCTTGAAACATCCACAGTCATACCCCATTTTTGGCCCAGATCTTGCTGATATTTTGCTTTGATTAATCTTGTAGCATTCTGTCACCTTTGACAGGTTTTACAGTCAATCTACTACTTTAGCGGCACTGTTTCACTTTGAGTTATTTTTATTCTCTATTTCACTACTACATACCCCATTTTCATGTGGGCAGGTACACCCACCTGTTCATCATACACATGTGGAGGCCAGACGTTTACATGTGGTATCCTCCTTTATTGTTTTCCACCTTGTTTTTTGAGATGATGTCTCTCACTTAATCTGGGGCTTGCCATATCACTAGACTAACTGACCAGTGAGATCTCAGGGGCCTCCTGTCTCTGCCACCCAGCCCTGGTGTTATGGGACTGCAATGCAACACTTGGCTTTTACATGGGTGCTGAGATTTGAACCTGGGTTCTCTGCTTTCACGGTAAGCCATTTACCTGCTGAGCTATCTCCCCAACCCTCTGTTTTACTTCAATTAGAAGAATATCTCATTATACCGTTTTAGTTCTCAGAGGTACATGGCTATTATTCTTCAGTCTCTAATGCTGCAAAGTAACTTCAAAGTAGCTATTCCCAAGTTCTGACAGTACTTTCTTGGTAACAGACATTTTCTATTTTTCCTTGTGTTTCTTTGAATCACACATTAATCAGAAAGAAGCACATTAATTTTTCAGAAGTCTTGCATCAAATTTAATGGTATTATAATCACAAAATATTGAATGCTAAAATTTTATTAAACTGGTTGTATTTGACCATGATTATATAATCTTTGTGTGTTCAAAAAGAATGTTTTGGTTGTGGGGTACAGTGTTCCACACCTGCCCATTACAACAAGTTAGTAAACTCATTAAAATCTTCTTTTTTAATTTTATTTTCCAGTTTAAATTTAGATAAGAAACAAGGTTGCTTCACAAGTCGGTACCAGGTCCCACTCCCTTTCCCTCCCCTCCTCCCGTGCCCACCCCCAACCCCCCCATTATCCCCTCATTCCCCAGGGAGGGTGAGGCCTTCAATGGTCATGTCCATAGTCTGTCATTTCATATAGGGCAGGGCCTAGACCCTTCCCCAAGAGTTCAGGGTGAGAGTGCACCTCACATTGTTCTAAGGGAGTCCAAAGTCCTTGTGTATACTAGGGATGGGTACTGATCTGCTGCCCAAGGCTAAATAGATTACTTGGCCTCCTCACTGACACCCACATTCAGGAGGTCTTGATCAGTCCCATGCTGGATTCCCAGGCTGATGTCTGGGATTCAAGCGTTAACCTTTGTCTGGTCAACTGTTTCTGGGGTCTAAACCAGCCCTGTCTTAATCCCTTTGATCATCAGTACTCCCTCTTTGTTATTGGCTTTCTTCAGTTCAGCTCAGTACTTAACCAAGGGAGTCTGCCTCTTCTTCGATCAGCCACTAAATGAAGTTACTCTTTCCCAGACCCTCTGGCCATAGGATTGTAGGCTGGCACTCCCCAGATCTATGTCTAAAATCCATATATGAGAGAGTACATGCCATGTTTCTCTTTTTGTGACTGGGTGACCTCACTCAGGATGGTTTCTTCTAGTGTCATCCATTTGCCTGCGAATCTCACGATTCCATTACTTTTTTCTGCTGAATAGTACTCAATTGTGTAGATGTACCACATTTTCTCTATCCACTCTTCGGTTGAGGGACATCTAGGTTGCTTCCAAGATCTGGCTATTACAAATAAAGCTGCTATGAACATAGTGGAACAGACATCTTTGTTGTATGAATGGGCATTTATGGATATATGCCAAGGAGTGGAGTTGCTGGGTCTTGTGGTAGGTTTATTCCCATTTTTCTGAGGAATCTCCATACTGATTTCCAAAGTGGCTGAACCAGTTGGCACTCCCACCAGCAATGGAGGAGTGTCCCCCTTTCACCACATCCTCTCCAGCATAAATTGTCATTGGTGTTTTTGATGTTAGCCATTCTGACAGGAGC
>NW_024431747.1:0-6655 GCF_017639785.1 Mesocricetus auratus
TGTCCCGCGCTACCGTCTCGCCAGCAAGAACGACGCAGAACACTCGGATCCTTCTGCAGTAAAGCTTTAATGCATCTTGAGAGATAGATGATCAGCTTCTTAGAGGGAGACCCCAAGCTAAGAAACCCAGCCCCTTATATAAGCCTAGGAGCTCCGAGTGAGATGTGTAGAGCCGGGATTGGTGGTTTGCACATCACCCCAGATGACGTCACGGGAGAGGCACAGTTTAAACGGTTAACTCCAACTGACAGCGACAGTTAACTCCAACTGACAGCGACAGTTAACTCCAACTGACAGCGACAGTTAACTCCAACTGACAGTGGATGTCAGCGCCATCTTCTAACGGCAATAGCGATAGCGAGGGCGGCTCCTCACATCTCCCCCTATTCATTTATTTTTGAAGCAATAGGACACCCACAACTTTGGAGTGGAGATAGAGGTCAAATCCCCATGTGCAAATTCGGAACATGTACAAAGCTCCTCTCCAGGGTCTTATCCCCAGAGGAAGTCCTGACCAGTCCGATGTCTTTTTTCTGGGGGAAGGAGATCATGACATAGAACCTTCATGCAAGATGACTTATCTCCCAGGAGAAAGTCGTTATACCGCAGACCTCTCCTGTGCAGTGCTTAGCCTTGCAACTCCTTGGGCTGCTGAAGCCTACCCACTCTATCCCGTGCAATGAGACTAGCCTCGTGGGGTGCAAGAGCTGGGAGGCCAGCGACCTATTGCTTTAACATGGTTAACCAAATGTCAGGGGATGCTCCGTGTTCTAAGGCAGCAAGTGCTTGTGCCACCACCACTTTCTCCTTTTGTTTGGGCTCTGAGCGTACACACCATCCAAAGCATCAACACTATTCCACAGCAGAGAACTAGGCTAAATGATCCTACCCCCACCCATTCCTTAAAATAAGAAAATGCAGATGAAATCCAGGGGGAGAGGTCTTCCATCAGAGAAAGATCCAGATGCGTCGAATTCACTTGCAGGATCGCCATTCTCAACTCACGGAGTGTCTGCTCAAACTCAAAAGTCCAATTCTGTAATAAATGTTGAGACAGAGCTTTTGACAGGTTAGCTGCTCTTGTAAAATTCTCATATTGTACTAAGTGACACAAAGGCCAGGCAACTTTGTTCACATCCCAATTTGGCCATCTGCCACAATATATCCAATTGTTCCTGAACCAAATTAATCTGTTGGTTTACCAACATCAGGCCTCCTTGTATCTGAGAATTGGCAGTGGCCTGTTTATCTAGGACCATGGTCACAGTGGCCTATAGTTCATTAATGGTTTGAGTTGTCTGCACAGTGGCAGAAAGTGCAAGGGCCGAGGCGGTAACCGAAGCAGTAACCGCGGCGGTGGCTATCAGGCCCACAATAATAGCAGAGATCCCAAAAATCTCGCTTTTCCCTAAACAAACTCAAATTACTTGGCGCCTCAACAGGAGCTGGAATAAATCGAGGCATGCGCATTACCAAAGCAAAAGGGTGCTTAATAGCATCCCAGCATAATGCATAAAAACAATTCTAAGCAGAACAATTTATTTCTTTCTGATTCTTACCTAAGGTATCATTACTCACAACCCAAATAAAGGGCAGCTGAATAATTAGTTCTCTTAAAAGGGGTATACTTAACATTGGAGGAGGACCAATCAGATGATCCAGAGCTCTGTCCCTCACTCAGACTGTTGCCTAATGCCCCTTTCCAATCAAAAGTAATCTGTCCCTTCTCACTATCATAGGAGAAAGATCAGTACAGCTTCCATTAATTCAAAAGGATTAGCATTAGATCTTTCTGGATCCATATGAATAAAATTATCCTTTAATGAAGAAATCACAGTAAAGCACAAGCTTCCTACTAATGACAAGGTTCTCTCATCCTGAAAACTCTGTATCTGAGGATCTAAAGGCAAAAAGGCAAGCCCCAACTCTCTATTATTTGTGAAAAATCTAGGGAACACCTGGGCATTCTGCATCACTGGCATCGGTAGGGGGAAGGTAGACATGATGGCCCACCGTAACTCTCCCATCATACTAGGAACCATCATCCCGAGTAGGAGAGTCTTCATCACCCACTTGGCCTCCATCCTTCTTATTCTGGAGTTGTGAAGGAGCTCTTCGAGTGAGTCTTTCAGGGATCCACAGGGGGTTTTCTTCCTCCTGTGGAAAAACACACACAGCTCCCCTGGATCTTATAAGAATAGGATCCGGGCCTTTCCAGAGATCAGTCAAGACATCTTTCCATTTTACCATTTCTTTTGGCCTATCAGGCTCTAAACTGTGGCGATCAGCCGCAGTGTGGCCTTGGGCATCACAGTTCAAGAAATTAAGGGTAAAAAGTGCCATGGATACAGCAACTCTTGGTACCGAGGGTAGAACATCCTCAATACTCCCCTTTTGTTTAATCAGATATGATTTGAGTGTACGATGGGCACGTTCCACAATGCCCTGTCCTTGAGGGTTATAAGGTAGGCCAGTTAGATGGGTAACATCCATTTGCCGACAAAACTGTCGGAATTTTTGAGAGGTATATGCTGGTCCATTGTCTGTTTTTAAAATTCTGGGTTTTCCCTAAGCACTCCAGGCCTCAAGGCAATGTTGAATCACATATGAGGCCTTTTCCCCTGTTAGGGGTGTGGCAAACATTACGCCAGAACAGGTGTCAACAGAAACATGAACATATTGAAGCCTTCCAAAAGAGGGAATATGAGTAACATCCATCTGCCACATCTGCAATGGTCTAATGCCACGTGGGTTTATTCCCATGTGGGGAGTAGGTAAGAATTCGCAGCAATTCTGGCATTGAGTAACAATTTCCCTAGCCTCTTTCCTGGATAGAGCAAAACGACGGCGCAAGGTCTCAGCCGTCACATGAAAGCGCTTATGGAATTCTTTTGCTGCTTGTGCATGGGTAGACAAGGCAGCGGCCACCAGCTTTGTAGCCTTGTCCGCTAAGTCATTCCCTAAGGACATGGGACCTGGGAGTCCAGAATGTGCTCGGACATGGGTAATGAAAACAGGAAATCTCCTATTTAACAAGGCAGCTTGTATCTTCTGAAAGATGTTAGCAACTCTGCTGGAGGATCTTATTATTCCAGCTATCTCAAGGAGATTAACTGCATTAACCACATAAGAGGAATCTGATACAATATTGAGGGGTCCTGGAAAAGCCTCAAGAACCTCCAGTACTATCAGACATTCTACAACTTGAGGTGAAGTTTCATTATATTGTTTAGATATAACCCTATCCTTGACCACATAAGCTCCCATACCAGTTTTTGATCCATCAGTGTACACCACAGTCCCATCTGGGAGTGGGTCTTTAGCTGTCACTTGTGGAAACACTATAGCCTGGTTTAGGGCAAACTGTAAAATTGGATGCTTTGGAAAATGATTATCAATTTGTCCTGAAAAGGAAGTAACTAAAACTGCCCAATCACTAGATGTGGCTGCCAAGGTCTGAACTTGTGCAGCAGTATAAGGCACAATCAAGGAATCAGGATCCCTGCCAAAATGTGTAACAGCTGCTTTTATTCCGCGAGCGCGAGCTGTGCAACAGCATCAGGGTACCAGTCAATAATCTTAGCAGGGGAAGCATTTGGATGAATCCAAAGTAATGGTCCATGTTGCCACAGGACTGCAGTTGGCAATTGAGCTGTCTTAAAAACACACAGATTAAAAGGTAGTGACTCCTCAATTCGTTGTAATTGTGCTTCCTGTAAGGCCTCTTCCACCATCTGTAAGGCTCGGTGGGCGGCAGGGGTAAATTTTCTGGGTGAGGAGATATGAGGCTCACCCTCCAGGAGATCGAAGAGGGGTTTTAGATCAGCAGATGGAATTTTTAAAAAGGGCCTCAACCAATTTATATCTCCCAGAAGTTTCTGAAAATCATTTAATGTTTGTAAGTGGTCTTTGCGAATTTCTATTTTCTGAGGAACTATATTTTTGGGAGTAATCTTTGAGCCCAAAAAGAGGCCTGTATCTGCAATTTGAACCTTTTCTGAGGCAATCTCTAATCCCCACTGTTTTAATTCAGCCACCAGCATGGGAAAAGCCTTTTGTAAAACATCTAACTCTTTGTGACAAATAAGAATATCGTCCATATAATGGATAACGATTAAAGATGTAAATTGCTTCCTAATTGGCTCCAAAGCCTCCTGCACATATAGCTGACATATTGTTGGGCTATTGGCCATGCCTTGCGGCAGTACCTTCCACTGAAATCTCTTGTCTGGTTCCATATGATTAAGAGAAGGGATAGTGAAGGCAAACCTTGGTCTATCCCGTGGGTAAAGTGGAATAGAGAAGAAACAATCCTTAATATCTATAATAATAAGCTTCCAATCTTGAGGAAGTGCAGAAAGCAAAGGAAGGCCTCTTTGAACAGGGCCAAAAAGATGCATCTGATTGTTAATGGCCCGCAGGTCGTGGAGTAATCTCCACTTCCCAGATTTCTTCTTAATAACAAAAATTGGTGTATTCCATGGGGAGGTAGAAGGCTCTAGATGCCCCAGCCGTTCCTGTTCTTGCACTAATCTTGTGACAGCCTCTAATTTTTCAGAGGATAGAGGCCATTGAGAGACCCATAACGGCTCCTCTGTTTTCCATGGTATGGGTCGTGAAGCCTCAACGGCCCCTAAATAAAACCCAGTCCTTTTCTACCCCGATTTCCGTGTTGTGTAATGGGTTTTATTCTGCCTTGTTCTTGCCTACCCAAGCCTCTACCATTTGTATACCCCATCTTTGCCATAATGGCTGATGCCTGGGGGGAGTATTCATTAGTTAGGGTCATGCCCATGGCTTGTAACACATCTCGTCCCCATAAATTTACAGGGAGTGGCAACACATAGGGGGTAAAACATCCCTGTTTGCCTTCAGCATCCCGCCAGGTTAAGGCTGAGGCACTGATGGCAGGAGAGGACTGGTATCCAAGACCTTGTAGAGAATGAGATGAAACAACAGTGGGCCAAGACTTCGGCCACCAATGGAGTGAAATAATGCTTTTGTCTGCTCCCGAATCCATTATCCCTTCAAATTCTTTTCCATTAATTAACAATTTTATTGTAGGTCTCTCATTTAGGGGTATAGCCAGATAGGCTGAATCACTTCCAGAAGATCCCATAGCCCTTTTTTGTAAAGTGTAGGTTTCTCCATCCCCGAGGGAGGGCAGCAACACCAGTTGTGCAATTCTATCTCCCTGCTTTATAGAAAATACACCCCGAGGGCTAGAACAGAGAACTTGAATCTCCTCTTTATGATATGGGTCAACAATCCCAGGATATATAATGAGTCCCTGTAAAGTTAAGGAGCCACGGCCCAGAATAAGCCCAATGGTGGCAGGGGGCAAAGGTCCAGGGGAATGGACTGGGACCGGTTGAACATTCATTTGGGGCATGAGTAAGAAGTCGGAGGCGGCACGCAAGTCCATTCCGGAGGTTCCTCGGAAACCTCTACTTCCTCTTGATTGCTTTTCTGAAATTGGTTCCCATATTTCTGAGGGCCCTGGGACCATGGGCCCCGTGACCCGTTTTTTGATTGGGGTACCTTGGATTCTTCAATAGGGGGCAGAAGCCTCCCTTTACATCCCGGACTGACCTGCATTCGCTAGCCCTATGATAACCTTTACCACAACGATAGCAAAGCTTCGATTCTCTTGTTCTTTCAGGGGCTTGACAATCTTTCTTAAGGTGCCCCATTCTCCCACAATTAAAACAAGCTTTTCGATTAGATAAATCTCTATACCTGTGCGTTTGTAAAATGGCGGCAGCTAGTCCTGCATTGGTTAGGGGTCCCCCAGCTCCCTGCACACTCTGAGCCAATCTTGTAAACCTTTGCTTTTGCGAGGGGCGATAGCCGCTCGACATTCCTGGGTTGCTTGTTCATAGACAAGTTGCTCAATCAGGGGCATAGCTTGTTCTGAATCACCAAAGATGCGACTGGCGGCCTCTGTCATTCTGGCCACAAAGTCTGAAAATGGCTCTTGGGGTCCTTGGACAATCTTTGTAAGGTGTCCACTGGACTCTCCCCTTTTGTGAGGGCCTTCCATGCTTTAATAGCGGCGGCCGACACCTGACCATAGACGCCCCAGATGTAGTTGGTTTGATTAAGGGCATGTTGACCCTGACCTGTCAGCATTTCAAATGTCCACTGCCTCTGATTCTCATCTTCAGCCGTGGCATTAACTCTAGCTTGTGCCTGGGCTGCATCATACCAGAGAGCCTTCCATTCCATGTATTGTCCCATGTTGGGAAGCACTGCTTTCACTGTCGTTTGCCAGTCAGTGGGAGTCATGGCAAAATTAGCAAGCCTTTCCACCTGTAATGTGGTAAAGTTAGCATTGACCCCATAATTACGAACGGATTCGGCCAATTCTTTAATTTGATTGTAATCTACGGGGGTATGTACTCTTCCGCCTTCCACATTCTCGAATACTGGAAAAGCCATTTGTATTTTTCTCCGTTCCTCTAAAGGTAAAAAGGAGTCAGTACCAGTATTCAGCCGAAGCTCATATGGCGGAGGCGCTGAGGGGCGTGAGCCCGCCGGATTTATAGGCGGTGGCCTCACATTCATTTTTGTTTTCAGTGGCCGGTGTCTATCAGGGTGATATCTTTTTTCCTCATACCGTGCCACCTCCTCCTCTAGACCACCTTCTTCGCTA
>NW_024431748.1:0-1917 GCF_017639785.1 Mesocricetus auratus
GTTGCACCTTTATATTTCAAGAAGTTACGTATATAGATTCTCACACAGTGCTGTATCGTTAGTTTTTAATAAGTTACGAATATAGATTATCACACAATGTTGTATCGTTTGTTTTCAAGGTGTTACTGACTTAGTTTCCCCCAAAGTGTTGTTTCCTAGTTTTCAATAAATTAAGAATATAGATGTATAGTTAGTTTTGTATCGTTTATTTTCAAGAAGTTACGCATGTAGTTGATCACACTGTGTCTTATCATTATTTTTCTAGAAGTTACACATGTAGTTTCTTACACAGTGTTGTATCATTGGTTTTCAAGTAATTCCCGGTGTAGATTCTGAGACAGTGTTGTGTCCTTTATTTTCAAGAAGTTACAAATATAGATTCAAACACAGGGTTGCATCGATACTTTTCAATAAGTTACACATGTAGATTCTCCGACAGTGTTGTATCGTTAGTTTCCCAGAAGTTACTATTGTAGTTTCTCCCACAGAGTTATTCGTTAGTTTTCAAAATTTATACATTCAGGATAGAACTACGAGTTGTATCGTTAGATTTCAAGAAATTACATAGAAAGATTCTCACACAGTGTTGTATTTTTTGAGAAGTTACACATATAGATTCTATCACAGTTTTGTATTGTTAGTTTTCAAGAAGTTACGCACATAGATATTCACACAGAGTTATATAATTTGTTTTTAAGAAGTTACACATTTAGATTCTCTCACAGTATTGTATCGTTAGTTTTCAATAGGTTAAACGTGTAGATTCTCAGACAGTGTGGTCTCCTTAATTTTCAATAAGTTACACGTGTAGATTCTCACAAAGTGTTGTATCGTTAGTTTTCAAGAAGTTATGCTTATAGATTCACACACAGTGTTGTATCGTTAGTTTTTAATATGTTACACATGTGATTTCTCACAGGATCATATCTTTAATTTTCAATAAGTTACACTTGTAGATTCTCAGACAGTGCTGTGTCCTTTATTTTCAAGAAGTTACACATATAGATTCAAACACAGTGTTGTATTGTTACTTTTCAATTAGATACAGGTGTGGATTCTCTGAGAGTATTGTATCCATAGTTTTTAAGTAGTTACACATGTAGTTTCTCACACAGTGTTGTATCATTGGTTTTCAAGTAGTCACTCATATAGTTTCTCAGATATTGTTGTAATATTAGTTTTAAGTAGTTACACCTGCAGATTCTCAGATCGTGTTGCATCCTTTATTTTCAAGAAGTTATGTATATAGATTCAAACAAAGTGTTGTATCATTACTTTTCAATAAGATACACATGTAGATACTCAGACAATGTTGAGTCCTTTAGTTTCAAGAAGTTACACATGTAGATTCAAACACAGGGTAAATTTTCAAGAAAATACAGGTGTGGTTTCTCACACAGTGTTGTATCATTAATTTTCAAGATGCTACACTTGTAGATTTTCAGACAGTGTTATTTTGTTAATTTTCAATAAGTTACACGTGCAGATTCTCACATAGTATTGTATCATTAGTATTCAAGGAGTTATGCTTATATATTATCACACAATGTTGTATCATTAGTTTTCAAGAAGTTACATGTGTAGATTCTCAAGACAGTGTTGTATCATTCGTTATCCAGAAGTTACGTTTATAGATTCTTACACAGTGTTGTATCATTAGTTTTCAATTATTTACACGTGTATATTCTCAGATAGTGTTTCTTTCATTAATGTTTTCTAATATATACAGGTGTAGAATCTCACACAGTGTTGTATCATTCATTTTCTTTTTATTTATTTATTTATTTATTTTTCAGTTTAAATTTAGATAAGAAACAAGATTGCTTCACAAGTCAGTTCCAGGTCCCTCTCCCTTTCCCTCCCCTCCTCCTGTGCCCTCCCCCAACCCACCTAATTACCCCCTAATTTCACCAGGTA
>NW_024431749.1:0-3604 GCF_017639785.1 Mesocricetus auratus
AACCCTAAACCTAACCCAATTCCTAAACCTACCCATAATCCTAAACCTAACTCAAACCCTAACCCTAACACTAACCCTTAGCCCAACCCTAATCCTAACACTAACCATAAACCTAACTGTAACGTTAACCTAATCATAACCTTAACCCTAACCCTAACGCTAACAATAACCCTAGCCCTAGCCCTAACCCCTAACCATAAACCTAACCTCTAACCCTAACCTGAACTCTATCCCTAATCCTAACCCTAACCTACACTAACCCAATCCCCAAACCTAACACTAATCCTAACACAAATCCTAACCCCAACCCTAAGCTGAAGCCTAACCCTAACCCTAACCCTAACCTTAAGCCTAAACCTAACCCTAACTGTAACCTCTTAACCGAATTTGAACCCTAATCCTAACCATCCCTAAACCTAGCCCTACCCTAACATTATCCCTAATGCTAAACCTAATCCTAAACATAATCCTAACCCTAACCCTAGCCCTAACCTTAACCCTAAACCTGACCTCTAACCCTAAGTCTAACCTTAACCCTTACTCTAACCCTGACCTAAATCTAACCCTAACCCTTACCATCTAACCCTAAATCCAACCCATACCCTATCACTAAACCTAACCATAATCCTAACCATAAACATAACCCCAGCCGTAATCCTCTCCCTAACCCTAACCCTAAACCTAAAAATAACCCTAATTCTAACCCTAATCCTAACTCTAACTCTAAGCATTGTATCGTTAGTTTTCAAGCAGTTACACCTGTAGATTCTCACCCATTGTTGTATTGTTAGTTTTCAATAAGGTACACATGTAGGATCTCACACAGTCTTGTAGCATTAGTTTTTAATAAGTTACACGTGTAGAATCGCACACAGTGCTGTGTCATTAGTTTCAATAATTTACACGTGTAGATTCTCACACAGTGTTGGATCATTAGTTTTCAATAAGTTGCACGTGTAGAATCTAACACAGCTTTGTATCGTTAGTTTTGAAGAAGTAAAGCATGTAATTTTTCACAGAGTTGTACCGCTAGTTTTCAAGTAGTTATGCTTAAAGATTCTTACACAATGTTGTATTGTTAGTTTTCAATAACTTACACGTGTAGATTCTCACACAGCAATGTATCTTTAGTTTTCAATTAGTTACAACTGTAGATTCGAACACAGTTTGTATTGCTAGTTTTCAATGAGGTACACGTGTAGATTATGAAACAGCGTTGTAGCGTTAGTTTTCAATAAGTTGAGGATTAGAATCTCACACACTGTTGTATCATTATTTTTAAATAAGATGCAGGTATAGACTCTCACACAGTGTTGTATCTTTCGTTTTCAATAATTTACACGTGTAGATACACAGATTTGTATATTTAGTTTTCAATATGGTATACCTGTAGTTTCTCACACAGCTTGTATTGCTAGTTTTCAATAAGGTACACGTGTTGAATCTCACACAGCATTGTATCCTTTGGTTTCAGTAAGGTACATGAGTAGTCTCTCACACTGTTGTATCATTAGTTGTCAAGAATTTAAGTATGTAGTTCCTCACACAGTATTGTATTGAAGGTTTTCAAGAAGTGTCGCTTATAGATTCTCACACAGTGTTGTTTCATTAGTTTTCAACAAGTTACACATGTAGTTTCTCACACAAGGTTATAAGGTTAGTTTTGAAGAAGTTACATGTGTAAATTCACACATAGTGTTTTATCATTAGTTTACAATTTATATTCTCACACAGCATTGTATCGTTAATTTTCGATAAGGTGCACACAGCGTTGTATCACTAGGTTTCAATGAGGTACACGTACAGATTCTCACACAGCGTTGTATGGTTAATTTACAAGAAATTAGGCATGTAGTTTCTAACACAGTGTTGTTTCGCTATTTTTCAAGTACTTACACTTATAGATTCTCACATCTCCCACAGTGTTATATCGTTAGTTATCAATAAGGTACACATATAGAACCTCACACAGCTTTGTATCATTAGTTTTCAAGAAGGTAGCCATGTAGTTTCTCACACACATTTGTATCGTTAATTTTCAAGAAATTATGCATGAATTATCTAACACAGTTTTATATCAATATATTTGAAGAAGTTACACAGGTAGATTCTCAAACAGCATTGTATCGTTAGTTTTCAATAAGTAAACCTGTAAATAATCTCACAGCTTTGTAGCGTTAGTTTTCAATAGGTTACACGTGTACATTCTCACACAGCATTGTATCATTAGTTTTCAATAAGTTACCCGTGTAGATATTTACACAGTGTTGTATCTTTATTTTTAATAAGGTAAACGGGTAGAATCTCACACAGCGTTAAATCGCTATTTTTCTATAAGTTACATGAGGAGATTATCACACAGAGTTGTAGCGTTAGTTTTCAATAATTTACACGTGTATAATCGCACACGGGTAGATACTCACACAGCTTTATATCGTTAGTTTTCAAGAATCTACACATGTAGTTTATCACACCGTGTTTTATCCCTAGTTTTCATGTAGTTACAGTTTTAGATTTTCACACAGCGTTGCAAGTATAGTTTTCAAGAATTTACACTTGTAGTTTCTCACACAGTGTTATGTCGATTGTTTTCAAGTATTTACACTTATAGCATCTCACACATTGTATTGTTACTTGTCAATAATGTACACGTGTAGATTCTCACACAGCATTGTATTGTTAGTTTTCGATAAGGTACACGTGTTGAATATAACACAGTGGTGCATCATTAGTTTTCAATAAGGTAAACTTGTAGATTATCACACAGATTTGTAGCGTTAGTTTTCAATGAGTACCATGTGTAGAATGTCACACACTCTTGTATCCTTCGTTTTCAATGGGTTACACCTGTAGATTCTTACACAGGTTTGTATCATTTGTTTTCAATAAGGTACACGTGTAGAAATTTGTACAGTGTTGTATCTTTAGTTTTCAATAAGTTACACCTGTAGATTCTCACACAGCTTGTATTTCTCTTTTTCAATAAGGTACTCGTTTTGAATCTAACACAGCATTGTGTTGTTAGTTTTCAGAAAGGTACAGGTGTAAAATCACACAGCAGTATATCATTAATTTTAAAGAGTTACGGAAGTAGTTCTTCACACAGTGTTGTATTTATGGTTTTCAAGAAATATCGCTTATAGATTCTCACACAGAATTGTTTCGTTAGTTTCAAGAAGTTATGAATGTAGTTTCTCACAATGTGTTGTATCGATAGTATCCAAGAAGTTACACATGTAGTATCTCAAAAAAGTTTATAAGGCTAATTTTGAAGAAGTTAAATTGTAGATTCTCACACAGCATTGTATCATTAGTTTTCAATAAGGTGCACGTGGAGATGCTCACACAGCGTTGTATTGTTTGTTTCCAAGAAGTAAGGCATGTAGTTTCTCACACAGTGTTTTATTGATAGTTCTCAATTAGGTACACTTATAGATTCTCAACCAGTATTTTAACGTTAGTTTTCAGGAAATTACGCATGTAGAATCTCACACAGTGTTGTATCGTTGGTTTTCAATAAGGTACACCTGTAGATTATCACACAGAATTGTTAGTGTGTGAGAGAGTGTGTTTGTGTGTGTGTGTGTGTGTGTGTGTGTGTGTG
>NW_024431750.1:0-50403 GCF_017639785.1 Mesocricetus auratus
GGAGGAAGGAGAAAGTAGAAAGGTAGGCAAGATGATGGTTTGAGTTCAGAAGCATGGATGCAGCGCTGGGCAGTGTATTTCTATAGGTAGTGTACTTGCGATGCTTTATTGGACCCTGGGTTCCTTCCTCAGCCCTCCACAAAGCAATTTTGTCCTTGTTGGCTGCAAATAAAGGGAGGTATTTTTGCATAATGAGAAATAAAAACCCAGGGACAGGTCTGTCATCAGCAGGAACCAAGAGAACACAGCTTCACACATTGCTCAAGGTATTGGAAATAAATGCTGTGTAGTTGGCTCAGACTATAGGGGTCTGGGTTGACACTGATAGCATGGAGTACATGGGACAGTTGAACACACTGTCATAAGGACTCAACAAGTATGGTAAGCTGTCCTTTGTTTAGAATCTGGGTCCTGGATGCAATCCCTCTACTGTCCTCCTTAGTCATTAGCCTGTTTCTATTGGGGAAGTCTTATGCCAATAAAGCACTATCTGTCCAATAGGGAATCTAGATAGGAGGGACTAGGAGTCCAGGAGGACTCTGGGAAGGAGAAACACAGGAGAGTCAACATGTAACCGCCACGGGGTTGGAAGCCTGGAACTATTCTCTGGTAAGAGAAATACTTAGATTAACAATTATGGGGTAATTACTTAAGTCAGAGCTAGCCAGTAAGGAATAAGCAAGGCCAACAGCTTCATAACTAATATGGCCTCCTGTGTGTTTATTTGGGACTGATGCGGCTCTAGAACCAGTCTGGCGGAACGGCTCCTTTCAAAGAAAAAGCTTCTCTTAACAGAATGGTTGTCAGGAGTGGGATTGAATTTCCACGCAAAATAACAAGATTTAAAAGAATTTTAGAAACAGAAGAACGGAGAGAAGCACAGATTTTTGGTAGCAGCATTTTCTCAGGTGGGCTCTGTTTTGCTATGGACAAGCCGAGATTCACGTGGCTCACTTACCGGAGTCTTCCTGACTCAGCATAAAAAGAAAAAAAAAGCCAGCAAGGTTGTTTTGACCTTAAGATTGAAAGGTGTGTACGTACAGCTGGAAGTGGCAGCTTTTGCTGAATGTCAGCATGGACTGAGGCAGTAAGCTGGAATCACGCTTATGCCTGCCATCTAAAAAAAAAAAAGAGGCAGTTTAAACTGCCGCGGGTTTACAGATAAGACACGTGGCCAGAAAAACGTAAAGCTTTACAGTAAAGTCAGACTTGGATGAACAAAATCTCTAAAGGTTTACAGTGTGTTTAAAAATATACATAAGATTGAGAGAAAAAGAAGCCTGCTGTGGTGTCACACGCCGGTAGGAATTGCTCCAGAGGCAGAGGCAGGCAGATTTCCAAAGAGAAACCCTGTCTCGGAGAAAAATAAATAAAAGTGAAAAAATAGAGTAATAATAAATAATAGATAAATAAATAAGCCATGTAAAGATGGAAAATACACAGAGAGTCTGGATACTGTATGCTATTATGTTTTTCAGTTTTTTGATTGCTAAGGAAGGAACAACTAAAGTACACTTGATTATAAATGCTGCTGAATTAATTCAACTTATATCTTTTAAAAATGCCTTGACTTCAAAATTTAAGTATAAGGATATGTTACTCGGAAAAGGAGTTTTAGTTTATGTTTCCACAGAAAATGAAAAGCTGAGGATTCCTTCCAGGCTTCTGTGGTTTGACGAACCAAGCCCCCCCCCAAAGCAGTGGACCAGGTGTTGCAATAACTGAAACAGCTAAGATGATACAGCTTTACAGACCACAAAAATAAGGACTTATACAGGTTTCTGAGTTTTGTCATGATCCCAATGGTATAAACAGCACCCCCTTCCAGCAGGAAGCAGTTTGGAATGAGCGATGTCCCAATTCCCATCTTGTTTATAAATCTTTGTTTTCATTTAAATGGGATTGTTTATAATTGGTTATTGATCACAATCAATCTCTTTTTAATGGTAAAAAGGGGAATTATGGTATGGGTATTGTTTTTCATTTATTGATACAAATTCAAGGTCAGTTTTGTGATGTGTATATTTCTCCTCTTGATATTTTAAAATGTAATGCATAATTGAATACAGACTATAGATAGTTACTTATAATAGTCAGAATTTATAGTTAGGTAAGTTAAGTTTTCTAGATATACAGAAATATATTTGAGATAGATAAACAGTCTTCAAACCTCTCAAAGACCTTCAGAAAATGGCATTTAAAATGGTTTAGGGTTTTTCTTGACAATGAGAAATGTCTGCTCCTGGCAGCATCAATTATGTCTGAGATGGGCATCGAAGAAACTCGTTATGGAGCTTGCTTTCAACATGGCAAGGTTAGCTATTTGGGCAAGAAACTGCTTTTGCCTGGACTGCTTGAGTGTTGCTGTATAATCTGGATGTGCAGGATCCACAGGAAAGTTACTGCTGAATTCAAATACTCCTTCAGGGTTCCTGCTTCATGAAAGAGACTAGGAGACTTTCTGCAGGACAAAGAAAAATGACTGACTGACTGCCAATGCAGATGGACAGTTTTGAAATTTCCTGCTTTGCTGAGAAATCTTCTGGACACATTGTGGCCTATGGGCTGAAGATGGATGCCCCAATGTTACAGAGGAACTTCAGGTCACTGTCCAGGCAGTAAGATGTCTCTGTCAATCCTAGTGTTTATATATTATCCTTCTGTGGTCTTTGATGGAGTTGAAGACAGATAGTTATAATTATAGTTTTCCTTAGTTATGATAAAAGATGAGCTACATATAGAACTTTGGACTCACAAGGATGGGATGAATGATATTTTCTTTAAATCTTGCTAAATGTTAATAGACAAAATGTTCTAACTGTGTTCTTACTTGATAACTGTTCTGTTATATACAATTTGACTGTGTTAAAGTTAAGATCTTTCTTTTTGTTTAAACAGAAAAGAGGAGATGTTGGGGAAGTCTTATGCCAATAAAGCACTGTCTGGCCAATAGGGAATCTAGATAGGAGGGACTAGGAGTCCAGGAGGACTCTGGGAAGGAGAAACACAGGAGAGTCAACATGTAACCGCCATGGGGTAGGAGCCCGGAACTATTCTCCGGTAAGAGACATACTTAGATCAACAATTATGGGGTAATTACTTAAAGCAGAGCTAGCCAGTAAGAGACAAGCAAGGCCAACAGCTTCATAACCAATATAGCCTCCTGTGTGTTTATTTGGGGACTACAATGCCGCAGAGCCCAGGCGACTGGCGGGTGATAAACCAAAGCGGATAGCAAGGAAAAGCTTCTCTTTACATGTTTCCATGTTTCTGGTTAGGACAGTCCTGTGACTGCAGGCATGCAAAGATCCTGTAAAGTCTGGGTTCTTGCCTAAAATCTCTTCATATCAAAGTGAACAGAAACCATTCTGAGATTGCCTTCCTTTTGTCTTCCTGCTGTGCTTCTGTTACATATGATTGTGTAGCTACTGGTTGCCCAAAGTTGTCAACCTCTGCTGAACAATTCAGACTTGTTACCTTAGGAGGGTTTCCAGAGTGCCCAATGGTTACCATTCAGGAAACGCCTAGGAGGAGGTAGTGCTGTGGGCACATCAAAGATGGCAAATGCAATCTTATGACAACATAGAGGAAAAAGAGTGGGATCTAGAGCGCACTGCTCATCAATTTCTCACCATCGCTCCCTGCCTGTCTTTGAAAACACACAGACAAGATTGGTCTTGAACTCCAGATCTTCTTTCCCCCATTTCCTCGGTGTTGAGATTTGTGATTTACACCACCAAGTCTATGTGTCCTATTCTTCAGGACTCCCAACTTCTGGCTGGCAACCTGCACATAAGGGCCTCCAAGAGAGGGACAAAAGTTCCTGTCTTTTTCTAAGGGATTGGACCCCTAAGAACTATAATATAAGCTTTCAAATGTGAACTCTTTCTAATGTACTAATGAGTCCCTATACCTAGTCCTTGTGCCTTTCTCTCCAGGAGAAGCAGAGAACAATGGAGAATTTTTGAACCATTTCACCTCTCATTGGTTTGTCTATCAACAATTTTGGTGGCAGAGCTTGCCACAAAAAAGGACAAGCTAAAGGGTACTGGCTGCAAGCTGGGTACAATAAATTTATTTCCTAGGGCCCAAGTTGTGTGGGAACAACAGACCTTGGCCAGAGGCCCACTTCCCCATCAGCCTGGGAGCAGGCAGCTGTAATACAATGTTTTCTAAAAACAATATGGTGCCTGGAGCAATAATTTCCTGATGATGTCTCATCCACAGGATCACTCTGAACTTGACCTTTTCCAAAGACTAACTGCCTCTTCCTGACCCACCCACCTCCGCCTCTGGTGTCAGGGTATATAATAATCAGCCAGGGTAAAATGAAGTAAATCCTTTTTGAGCAGCCTTCTGAAAAGCCTTCTTGAAGTTTTCTTTGCATCACCAACCAGTCTCTGTGTCATCAACCCAACACACTCTGCACAGATTGCACAGTGGGCACAGCAATTGGAGGTCCCGCCAACATCGTGAAAGCAAGGTAAGTTGATGGGGTTGTCCCTTTGCCAGCCAGAGACTGATTGAGGAAAAAAAGCCTAGTAGGATTACTAAAATCGATTGAAATAGCAAAACCATAGTTCATTACTGGGGGAGGCTTAAATATCCCAATTGGGATGAGGTTCGCTGTGATCTTATTCAACTTTTACAAAAAGAGGGACCTGAGTCCTTGCCCCATCCACATTTTCCTTATGGGGATTAGTGAGGGGTGCACTTTTGACAGATAAGATTTGCCAACGCCAGGTAGTCCAGGCCACAAAAGAAGCATTTTCAGAGTTACAAGAGACTGAGACTCGAGCCTCCCTGTGTTCAGAGGCAGGGAGTGAGGATGAATCATCTGAAGAGACTCTGCCTTAACACTAGAGGCACCATTGTTAGTGAGGATAAGGAGGAGACTCTTCACAACAACAACAAAAAATGGGTAGAGATTTCAGGGCACAACCCAAAAAGAATTCCAGTCAAAATCAGTTATATCCTTCTCTTTCAAACCTAGAAAATGGAAGAAGCTTGGACTCTAACTCATCAGAGTCTGAGAAGGAATGCTTACTTGCTGAGGTCATGGCCCTTAAAAAAGCACTAAAAAAGAGTTGTGTAGGAGTGAACCCCACAAAGCTATCTGCCCATGAGGGTGGGGACATGTAAACTGACACAGGTAGATATAAAAGGAAGTGAAAGGAAAAGGAACCTCCCTTTTCTCTTGGAAGCCAGCCAGGCTTCTAACTCCTAGCTAGTGCGACTCCCTCCCTAGTAAATAAATATATTATTTTCCTTATAGCATTGAATATCCTCTTTAGAGTTGAATTAAGAAAAGACAGGAAAGGGAGAGAAACCCTCCTCCATACTCTGAAAAAGGGATCTCCTACTATGACATGACCCAGCCCTTCTTGGACCTTGAGGGAAGACCCAGAGGAGGGCTCCATTGCTGCTCAGTGGTGGCCTTAGTAATGGAAGCTCCCAACCCAAACAATCCCGGGCAGGTTATTCGGTGTCATGACCCTTTAAATTTCAAAGACATAAACCAACTTAAAAATTCAACTCTAAATTATGGAGCACAGGCTCCCTTTACACTTTCCTTAATGGAATCTTTTGTGTTTCGTAACTTGACACCTAGTGATTGGCAACAGCTTTGCTGAGCCCCTCTCTCTGGGGAGATTACTTGATTTGGAGAGTTGAGTTTCAAGAAACATGCAGCCAGACAGCCCAAAGGAATGCACAGGCCGGACAGCCCCAGAGAAATGGTTGGACTGGATTAAATCTCCAGGCATTCGCCTGACACCAAGGTCAGGAAAGAAAGGTGAACCTGAGAGATCACCCTCAGTTGGACAAGGGATTGAAAATGGGTGAATTGAAAAAATTGGTAAAAGTTAGTAAAGAAATAAAACAATCTGTTCGAGATTTCCATTTTCTCAACAGGCCTGCTGCTTCAACCTCTCCTAACTGTGAGTTTTTATCCCGAAGCCAACAGAGAACTGGAAGATTAACAGTCTGCCCTTGCCATTCCTTGAAACAACAGAATCCATTTTGGCAGTTTTTCCCTTTGGGAAAAGGTACCCTTTTGAAACATTTGGACACTGGTATGGACCATGATGAGTGGCAAAAGCCCCTTATCAGTATTTGAACAGGACACGGCCACTTGAAACATCAGCCCTGGTGGTTCCTGTTTCTGGAATTACACCTATGCCTGTATGTTTTCCTGGAGAAATGCAACTTGTCCTAATGCAACAAAAAGGAGGCTTTGGCATCACAGCCGCTGTTGTCCCAGCCATTGCCATAAGGCCACTGTGGCTCCTGCAGCCAGAATTGCCTTGGCCCAATTTTCTGCCAAGGCAGAGACTGTTAACAGCCTTTCTGGTAGAGTTAGTGAAGCACTCTCCACTCAGATTGCGCTCAATTCGCATATTCAGCTGAGGCTCCTGAAGTTAAATCAACAAACTGCATCACTTCAGGAACAAAGTGGTGCTCTGTGGATAGTGAATCTCTCTTCCTCCCTCCCTTCCTCCCTCCCTCCCTCCCTTCCTTCCTTCCTTCCTTCCTTTCCATTCTTCCCTTTCCTTTCTTTCCTTCATGTTTTAGGTTGTTTATATTTAGTCTTAGAAGTCCTGTACCTCAATAAGTTGAAGAGGCTGTCCTTCAGCTCACAGAGATCCCCTTATCTGTGTGGCTGGAATGTTGTGATTAAAGGTGTGCATCCCCACTCCCATTTGGATTGATTTTCAAACATTTGTTGGTGGTGAGAGTGAACCCAGAGCCTAGAGCATGTCAGGTAAGCTCTCAGTTTCACAGCTACATTTTAGCTTCACTTTTTAAGAAGATAAAGATATGTGTTACCTAGGCCTAGTTTTTACCTCTCTAAAATTCTATAGCCTTTCTTCCTATTTCAGGGAACCATAGATATTCACCACCAGCCCAATCTTTTATTTTAGATTGTTTTCAAACTTGAAGCTAATCTTGAATTTTTTAAACAAATTTTTAAGATTTATTTATTATGTATACAGTGTTATTTCTGCATGTATCCCTGCAGGTCAGAAGAAGCTACCAGATCTCATTACACATGTCTGTACAACAACATATGATTGCTGGATATTGTAGTTAGGACCTTTGGAATATTAGCTAGTGTTCTTAACCACTGAGATATCTCTCCAGGTCCCTAATCTTGGAATCTTCCTCATCAGTTTTCTATGCTTTTGTAGAAAAGTAGGGATGTGAGATTGAAAGAATGAGAAGACAGATACTTGTGACCTTGGGTTTGGAGAGGTTGACCACAAAGTGCTTGCTTTTACTATCTTATCCAACTCTATACACGTTGTATTCATTTATGAGTGTATATTCACTGTATACAGACTGCTTGTATGTTTATTTCATAAATATTATATTACTAATACTGTTTCTTTGGGAAGCCTGAGGATGCATTGTAGAGTCTGAGACATATTGCACATCATACTTCCAAGGAATCATACCCTCATGCCTTCCCCTGGATTATTGTGAAAATATGTCTTGTGCTAATAAATTAAGCCTCATTATTAAAAGGATAAATTCTTGAAGGATATGAATAACAAAACAGGCAGAGATAGCACAAACCTCTAATCCTAGCACTCAGGAGACAAAGGCAAGTGGATCTCTCAGTTAGAGGTCAGCCTGGTCTAAAGAATGAGATTTCACACAACAAGGGATACACAGAGAAACCCTGTCTTGAAAAATTACTCAGTAAATGATGAATAATAAATTGATGTAAGAAAACAGAATCAATGCTTGGTGGTGATGGTGCATACCTTTAACACCAGCACTTGGGAGGCAGAGGCAAGCTACAAGGACAAAGATCTTACTGTGATGTATTGGGTCTAGGGGAAGAAAGGGGATGAGCAAAGAAAACTTACAAATATTTTAAAATTTGTTTTACACTGTAAATGGGTATTAAATTATAAGAGGAAACTAACTGCAATTGCGTGTTGAGTCTAGAAACCTGGACAAGGTCAATGGCTATATAGTTCAAGATTAGCCTTGCCCATTTTAACCCTGTCTCCAAAAGCTCAAATGAACCAAAGAAACTAATATGCAAATTACTATGAATGCTCAATTCTCATTAAAACAAAACTACACCAGATGTAAACATATTAAAATGTATCCTTTGAATATTGAAGCCATCATCTGGAAATGTAGCTTAGTTGGTGAAAAGGCTATACCAGTATGTACTAAGACATCCAATGGAGGGAAGTGAGTTACCTGATATGGTCACTGGTTTAGAGCTCCTATTGCCAGCACATGTTTATATGTATGTGTGTGTGTGTGTGTGTGTGTGTGTGTGTGTGTGTGTCTGTGTTTGTGTGTCTGTGTGTGTGTCTGTGTGTGTGATTTCAGTGGCTCTGTGTGTGTTTTGTTGTGTTTGGTTATTTGAGTGAATAGGGAATTTCAGAGTAGCCAAAGGCTACCAAATTAGCTTTTGTCTCAAATCAAGAAAATAAAAACCAAACACAAAACAAAAATACACCCCATGAATAAGTTGCAGGTGTGAAAGAGCTGAGATGGCTGTCAGGAACCTGGAGTCCTCCATAGCCAGAAGCTTATTTGAAATAATGACTTGATGAAGGAATTCAGAATCATCAAGAGTAAGATGGACACTTTATCTCAAAGTGTAAATCAACAGAAAAGCATGATGGGATAGAAATCAACCAAAAACTAATATTTATTAATACCCCAGTGTCATCTTGCATGGGGTGCATACTCTTTGTATTATCATTCAATAAGCTGAGGTGGGAGGTTTTCTGTGAGTTTCAGGCACAACCTGATCCACACAGTGAGAAACTATCAAACAACAACATCAAATTCTAAACAGAAAACCGTGGTGCTTTTCTTGAAGTAAACAGTAGAAACCAAGTGCCGCAAATGGTCTTTTTTTCTTTTTTCTGAAATGGTCTTTTAGAACAAATTACTTAACCAGCAGTCCTAACAAGGCTCCATAATTAAGGTACTTGCTCCTATGAAGACTTAAGTTTGATGGCTGGAACCCAGGAGAACAGACTCCTGAAGGTTTCCTATGAACTCCATATGGGCATGATGGCAAATGCGCCTACACCTATAATTAATTGAAAAAAACCATTTATGTGCTGATATATTATTAATAATTTAATAAAGAATACCTGAAGGATCAAAATTCAAAGACAGCCATACTACTCAGCTGTACAAGCTAGGCAGAGTTGGCACACATCTTTAATCCATTGAATCAGGTGAAAAGGATCTCTGTGAGTCAGAGGCCACCCATGGCTGCACAAGCTTGAATCAGTCTGAAAGATAAACAGCTCATAGGAAGGTGATCTCAGCACTAGGGATCCCGCTTCTTCAATCACAGCACTAAGTAAACACCAAAAGCAAATAGTCTCAGGTGTGGATCTATTCTTAAGCCAGTTTGATGTGAGAAAGCAGTGTTAGGTGTGGAGGAGAGATCATGGAGACAGATCACCCTTCAGCCTGAGATAGAAAAAGAACTAGTTACTTGGCTACTATGCTTCTCTGATATTCAGTTTGCAGGTTGAACCCCAATATCTTTCTCTGGGATTTTTATTAATTTGTGTTATATTTTTTTAAATTTCCTTTCCCAAAAGCAGGGAACCACTGTGCAAAGACTGGTCTCTATGATATCTCCTGGGCACATGTGCAGGACTGCCACATCGGCAGCCAATGAGAGAGGGATGCAGTATCAGGATTTTTATGTCACCATTGCCTATGATTAGCTTCTACCCCAGTGGGGAAAAAAACAGGGCCTCTAACAATGAATGGAACGAAGATACAGAAGGAAGGAGCAATTGTTATATCAAGGTTACTTGAGGGAAAAATCCGGAGAAACGATTCAATTAGAAATCAAATGAAGCTGAGAAAGTTGGTACACACCTTTAATCTCACCACTGGAGAGGCAGTGGCAGGCAAATCTCTGTGTTGATGGTTAGCCTCATCTACAAAGGGAGTTCCAGGAGAACTAAAGTTACATCTCAAAACCCTGAAAAAGTGAAAAAATCCAGACAGGAGGGAACGATGGAAAGGAGAAAGAAAGAAAAAAGAAAGAAAGAAAGAGAGAGAGAAAGAAAGAGAGAAAGAAGGAAAGAGAGAGAGAAAGAGAAAGGGAAAGAATCAAATTAAATTCTGTGTCTGTGATGTGTTCTCCTCCATACATGTCCTAGAGATCAATCTCAACTCACCATGCTTAGTATGTGACTTTACATACTGAGGCATCCTGCTGGCCTATCCAGTTTTTTTAAAGAACCATGTGAGGATTTTATGAATTAGGCACTTGTATCTTTTTCGTCCCATATTCTCCCTCCTCCAAATACTCTCTTGCCCTTTCCTACTCAATTTTATGATCGATTCCTTAGCAGTCTCTCTCTCTCTCTCTCACACACACACACACACACACACACACACACACACTCACACACACACCTACACCCTCCCACCCCCGCACACAACCTATAAGTACACACAGCCAAGCTGCTTTAGTGTTACTCATACACACAAGTGTAGGGAAGATAACCAAATGAATAAGCAATCAGGGAGATGGTCCCAGATTACTGGTACTCACTCATTTAGCAACTCCTTTTATTTTATTATTTTTAAATTTAAATTAGAAACAAGTTTGCTTCACATGTCAATCACAGGTCTCTCTCCATTTCCCTCCCCTTGTCACAGGCCCTCACACTAACCTCTCCAACCTCCTAATCCAAACCACTTTCCCCTGGGAGGGTGAAGCACTCCATGGGGGGGTGTTCATATTCTGTCTTTGCATCCAGGGCTGGTCCTAGAACCTTCCTCAAGAATCTAGGATGACAGTTCATTTCTCTTTGTAGGATGGGCACCCAAAGTGTATTTGCATGCCACAGATAAATACTGATCAACTACCCAAAGCCCCATAGATTTCCTAGGCCTCTTCACTGACACTCACATTTAGGGGGTTTTGATCAGTTCCATGCTGGATTCCCAGGCATCAGTCTGGGGTTCAAGAGCTCCCCCCTTTTCAGTTCATCTGATTCTGTGAGTTAAACAAGCCCAGTTTTTACCCCTATACTCATCAGTCCTCCCTCTCTGTCTCTGGGTTCCTTCAGTTCAGTGTTTGTTTTTGTCTCCCTCGGATTCCATCAGTCATTGGTTGAAGGTTCTGTTTCCCAGAATCTCTGCCAGTAGGATTGTATAATGGTACTCCCTGGATCCATGTCTAAATTCCATATATGAGTGAGTACATACAATGTTTCTCTTTTTGTGACTGGGTTACCTCACTCAGGATAGTTCTTTCTAGTGCCA
This sequence comes from Mesocricetus auratus, assembly GCF_017639785.1. Taxonomy (NCBI): domain Eukaryota; kingdom Metazoa; phylum Chordata; class Mammalia; order Rodentia; family Cricetidae; genus Mesocricetus; species Mesocricetus auratus. Next base: position 11,284 of record NW_024431750.1, read on the forward strand.
TTGAATTGTCTGCAAATTTCAAGATTCCATTGTTTTTTCCTGCTTAATAGTACTCCATTGCTTAAATGTACCACATTTTCTTTATCCACTCTTTAGTTGTGGGGCATCTTGGTTGCTTCCAGGTTCTGGTTATTACAAATAATGCTGCTACGAATGTAGTGTAAGAGGCATCCTTGTTGTATGAATGTGCATCTTTTGGGTATATACCTACAAGTGGAATTGCAATTTATTCCTTTATCCCACTTTTTAATTGGATCATTTGGTGTTTTGCAGACTTGCTTCTTGATTTCTTTGTAAAGTTTGGAGATCAGTACTCTGTTAGATATGGGTAAGTCAAACTATTTTCCCATTCTGTGTGCTGCCTTTTTGTCTTGTTGACTTTGTCCTTTGCCTTACAGAAGCTTCTCAATTTCAAGAGGTCCCATGTATTAATTGTTGACCTCAGTGTCTGTGCTACTAGTGTTATATTCAGGAAGCTGTCTCATGTACCAATTCATTCAAGGGTACCTCCAACTTTCTCTTCTAAGAGATTCAATGTGGCTGGATGTATGTTGAATTCTTTGATTCATTAGGACTTAAGTTTTCTGCATGGCGATAGACATGTATCTCTCTGCGTTTTGCTACATGCCATAATCCAGTTGTGCCAGCACCATTTGTTGAACATGCTTTCTTTTTTCCACTATACTTTTTTAGATTCTTTGTCAGAGACCAGATGTTCATACACATATGGATTAATATCAGGGTGTGCAATTCGATTCCATTCATCTACATGCCTATTTTTGTGTCAATACCAAGCCATTTTCAGGACCATAGCTCTATAATAGAGCTTGAAATCAGAGATGGTGATGCCTCCGGATGTTGCTTTGATGAATAAGGTTGTTTTGGGAATCCTGATTCTTTCTTCCATATAATGTAGATTATTCTTTCTTTCATGATCTGTGAAGAATTGTGCTGGGATTTTAATGAGGATTGCATTGAAACTGTAGACTGCTTTTGGCAAGATTGCCATTTTACTGTGTTGACCCTACCTATCCAAGAGCATGGGAGCTCTTTCCATTTTCTGGTATCTTCTTCAATTTCTTTCCTTAAACACAAAAATTTCTTGTGATAAAGGTCTTTCACTTGTTTGATTAGGGTTAACCCAAATATTTCATGTTGTTTGTGGTTAGTGTAAAGGGTGATGTTTCTCTGATTTCTTTCACAGCCCATTTATAAATTATGGCTAAAGTATGTATAAAGTATGGCTACTGATATTCTAGAGTTGAACTTGTATCCTGCCACGTTGCTGAAAGTATTTATCAGCTGTAGGAAATCCTTTGTAGAGTTTTTTGGGTCAATTATGTAAACTGTAGTATCATCTGCAAATAGTGAAAATTTGACCTCTTCCTTTCCAATTTGTATCCCCTTGATCTCCTTTTGTTGTCATATTGCTCTAGCTAGAACTTCAAGAACAATATTGAAAAGATATGGAGAGAATGGACAGCCTTGTCTTGTTTCTGATTTTAAAGGAATCAAGTTGAGTTTCTGTTCATTTAGTTTGATGTTGTCTGTTGATTTGCTGTATATAGCTAAGGTAAGTTCCTGTTATCTGGGATGTCTCCAAAACCTTTACCATGAAAGAGGGTTGGATTTCATCAAAGACTTTTTCAGCATCTAGTGACATAATCATGTTTTTTGTTTCTCATCTTGTTTATATGGTGGATTACTTCGATGGATGTTTGTATGTTGAAACATCCCTGCATCCCTGGAATGAAGCATACATGATCATGGTGGATGAGTTTTCTTATGTGTTCTTGGATCCAATTTGCCAGTGTTTTCTTGAGTATTTTTGCATCAATGTTCATGAGGGATATTGGTCTGAAGTTCTCTTTCTTAGTTGTATCTTTGTGTGGCTTAGGTATCAAGGTTATTGAAGCCTGGTAAAATGAGTTTGGCAAAGACCTTTCTGTTTCTATTGTGTGGAGTACTTTGAGAAGAATTGGTATAAGATGACCTTTGAATGTCTGGCAGAATTCTGCACTGAGGTCATCTGGACATGGATTTTTTTTGGTTGGGAGATTTTTGATGAATGCTTCTATTTCCTTAGGGGTTATATGTCTATGTAAATTGCTTATCTGTTCTTGATTTAATTTTTGCAGGTGATATCTAGGCAGAAAATTGTCCATTTCATTTAAATTTTTAAATTTTGTGGAGTACAGGTTTTTAAAGTATTACCTGATCATTCTGTGGATTTCCTCAGTATCCATTGTTATGTCCCCCTTTTCATTTCTGATTTTGATATTTTGCATGTTCACACTCTGTTGTTTTGTGGTTGGATAAAGTTTTGTTTATCTTGTTTATTTTCTTAAGGAACCTATTATTCATTGCACTGATTATTTGTATTGTTTTCCTAGTTTCTACTTTATTGGGTTCAGCTCTCAATTTGATTATTTCCTGGCATCCAGTCCTCCTGGCTGAGTTTGCTTCTTTGTGATCTAGAGATTTCAGTTGTGCTGTTATTTCTCTAGTGTAACTATTCTCCAGTTTCTTCACCTTGGCACATAGTGCTATAAACTTCCCTCTTAGCACTGCTTTCAAAGTTTCTCATACATTTACGCATGTTGTATCTTCAATGTCAGTGAATTATAGGAAATATTTAACTTCATTTTTATTTATTCTTTGACCAAGGAATGATGCAATTGTGCATTGTTCAATTTCCATGGGTCTGTAAGATTTCTGCAATTTCCATTGTTGTTAAATTTTAATTTAATTTTAAGGCATGGTGGTCTGATAAGATGCATGGAGTTATTCCAATTTTTTATACCCGTTGAGGCTTGAGAAACTTACTGTTTGTCCAGGTTTTCAATTTCCAACATTCCTTCAGACTGTGTTTTGTTTATTGCCCCTATTTCACCTTTCAACCCTTGCACTGTTTGAAATGTTTCTTGCAATTTTTGCTTTGTTTTCTCAACTCTTTCTTGCATTTTTGGTGTGATTTTTCTTCCATTTTTTAATGGATTTTCTCATCTTCTTTGAGAGCCTCTATCATTTTCATGAAGCTGTTTTTAAGGTCTGTATCATCTGCTACATTTGCATTAGGCAGTTTAGGTTGTGTGGTTGTAGAGTCTCTATACTCTGGCGGTATCTTATGGGTTTTTCTGCAACTGTGTGTGTTTTTATATTCTCTCTTTCCAAACATTTCTTCCAATGCATGCAGAAAAAGTCTCTTCCTCTCCTGGAACATGTGTGACCACGGTTCCTTTGCAGTGGATGAGAGTAGATCCAATACTCTGGTGGCTTTCCTCTTGCATGGATAGATACGGTCCAAGTACCAGTGCCTTGGTAATGTTTAGGAAAGCTGGACTCTGTGGGAATGGGATCCACAGTGTGCAGTCCTAAGGTCTCTGATGGTTCTGTTCCACGCAGGGAAGGCAGGCTGGAAACAGTCCCATGCATACCTAGCCTGTCTGGTGGTTGGACAGTGGGACTTGGAAGCTGGCAGTCTCTGGGCCACCTGACTCCTGCCAGAATATGTGCTGCAGTACACAGTACCCTGGCCTTGGCTATTTGTGCTTGGTTGTTTACTTCAAATTGTTTTATTTTTGGTGGTTTGGCTGAATTTCAAAATTGTTTTATTTCTCTTATTTTGTTATGCTTCGTTGTGGTGATATACACTTTAAGGTTTATTAAAGCTTGCCTGAGGATACAGAAAGCAAAGCCAGCCTCAAGCTATATAGTTCGGACAATGGGGATACATACCATTAATCCCAGTAGCCTTAGAGCAAGGCAGATATAGTATACACCTTTAATCCCAGGACTCATGATAAAGAGGTAGACAAATCTTGGTAAGATCAAGGATACAGACTACTCCTACAAGCAACATCTCTCACAAAATTGATCTCAGCACTTGGGATCACAGGCCTTTAATCCCAGCACTAGGGTGGTAGAGACAGGAGGATACGGCTGGACAAAGAAAGGAATTTAAGGAGAGCATAGAGGAACTGAGAGCTTTGTCCTCTGGCGATTTGTGGAAACTGGATTGCCCTGTCATCTAGGTAGAGGTAATATCTACTGGAAAAGCTGCTTTGCTTCTCTGATCTTCAGCTTGAAGCTTGAAGCTTGAACCCCAATATCTGTGTCTGGGTCTTTTATTTTTTGAGCTACAAACTAGCACACAATATAAAGGAATGAATTAATTTAAAAAGGCAGTAGCCAGTGGGTTTGAAGCCACTCGGCCAGGCCCTAAGCTGAGCTGCTGGTGGGACTACCCCCTGAGTCCCTGCCTGCACAGCTAGGTTTTCTTTTTCCCTAAGTCTTTGAGGTACTGTTAATTTTTTGAGATGTAGATTTGCTAGACTGTGTTCTGCTGCCACCAAAACTCAGGAAGTTTTCCAGTTTTTCACAGTTTCTCACTCTCTAAGTTCAAGCACACAAGGTAGATCTAAAATTCAGATGTTCACTGACATTGTCAGCAGATTTGATATATTAATATGAAATTCTTTTTTAAAATATATTCTTCCTTTATTTATTTTGTATACTTTCTTGTGCCTGCATGTCAGCAGAGGGCACCAGATCTCATTCCAGGTGGTTGAGAGCCATCATGTGGTTGCTGGGAATTGAACTCAGGACCTCTGGAAGTACAGTCAGTGCTCTTAACTGCTGAGCCGTCTCTCCAGCCCCTTTAATATGAAATTCTTAAAAGAAGAGATAAGTTAAAAATGAGAAGCTCTTTTCCCACACTAAAGAATGGAAAACACTATTAAAATGAAGAGAATTAGGTTTTGGTATGATTACCCAATGGATTGTTTAAAAATAGAACTATTAAATGAAGGGATAAGCAACTAAACCAGGATAGGTATACTTTTATTATCTTTTTCTTTCAACAACATACTCTTTATTTTATGAATTTTATTTAAATTATAAGCAAACTTATTTTACATATCTATTCCACTTCCCTCTCCCTCCCATCCTCCTATTGCACCTATCCTCCCCCACCATACAATGCATCATCTACTCCCCAAGAAGGATGAGACCTTCAATGAGGGATTATCGAAATCTGTCAAGTCATTTGGGGCAGGGCCTATGCCATCCTCTGTGTGTGGGAAGTCCTGTGCATTTGTCAATAAAACACTGTCTGGCCAATAGGGAATCTAGTTAGGAGAGACTAGGAGTCCAGGAGGACTCTGGGAAGGAGAAACACGAGAGTCGAGATGTAACCGCCATGGGGTAGGAAGCCCGGAACTATTCTCAGGTAAGAGAAATATTTAGATTAACAATTATGGGGTAGTTACTTAAGTCAGAGCTAGCCAGTAAGAAACAAGCAAGGCCAACAGCTTCATAATTAATATAGCCTCTTGTGTGTTTATTTGGGACTGATGCGGCTCTAGAACCATGTTGGCAGGAAGGCTTCTCTCTCAAAGGCAAAAGCTTCTCTTTTCAAGTGGTGTCAGGAGTGGGATTGAATTTCCACGTAAAACAACAAAAGCTTTAAAGGAATTTTAGAAACAGAAGAACAGAGAGAAGCAAAGAATTTTGGTAGCAGCATTTTTCTCAGGTGTGCTCTGTTTTGCTAGCAACAAGCCAAGATTCACGTGGCTCGGTTACTGGAGTCTTCCGGACACGGCATAAAAAGAAAAAAAAGAAAAAAAACCAGCAAGGTTCTTTTAAGAGACTCTGCTAACGATTGAAAGGTGTGTACATACAGCTGGAAGTGGCAGCTTTTGCTGGATGTCAGCATGGACTGAGGCAGTAAGCTGGAATCACGCTTATGCCCATCATCTTGAAAAAAACAAAACAAAAGAAAAAAAACCGGCAGTTTAAACAGCCGCAGATTTAACAGATAAGACACGTGGCCAGAAAAACATAAAGATTTACAGTAAAGTCAGACTTGAATGAAGAAAATCCTCTAAAGGTTTACAGTGTGTTTTAAAATACACGTAAGATTGAGAGAGAATATAAAGAAGCCAGCTGTTGTGGCATACGCTGGTAGGAATTGCTCCAGAGGCAGAGGCAGGCAGATTTCCAAAGAGAAACCCTGTCTCAGAGAAAAATAAATAAAAGTGAAAGAAATAGAGTAATAATAATAATAGAAAAACAAATAAGCCCCGTAAAGATGGAAAATACACAGAGTCTGGATACAGTATGCTATTGTGTTTTTCAGTTTTTTGATTGCTCAGGAAGGAACAGCTACTAAAGTACACTTGATTATAAATGCTGCTGAATTAATCCAACTTCTATCTTTTGAAAATGCCTTGACTTCAAAATTTAAGTACAAGAATATGTTACTTGGGAAAGGAGATTTTACTTATGTTTCTACAGAAAATGAAAAGCTGAGGATTCCTTCCAGGCTTCTGTGGTTTGACGAACCAAGACCCCTGGAAGCAGTGGACCAGGTGTTCCAACAACTGAAACAGCTAAGATGATGCAGCTTTACAGACCACGAAAATGAGGACTTATACAAGTTTCTGAGTTTTGTCATGATCCCCATGGTATAAACAACGCCCCCTTCCAGCATGAAGCAGTGTGGAATGTGTGGCGTCCTAATACCCATCTTGTTTATAAATCTTTGTTTTTATTTAAATGGGGTTGTTTATAATTGGATAATGATCACAGCTGATCACTTGTCAATGGTAAAAAGGGGAATTATGTTATGGATATTGTTTTTCATTTATAGATACAAATTCGAGGTCAATTTTGTGGTGTGTATATTTCTCCTCTTGATTTTGTGCTTATACTGATCTTTTAAAATGTAATTCATAATTGAATACAGACTATAGATAGTTATTTATAATAGAATTTATAGTTAGGTAAGTTAGGTTTTCTAGACATACAGAAATATATTTGAGATAGGTAGTCTTCAAACCTTTTAAAGACCTTCAGAAAATGGCATTTAAAATGGTATAGGGTTTTTCTTGACAATGAGAAATGTTTGCTCCTGGCAGCACCAATTACATCTAAGATGGGCATCGAAGAAACTTGTTGGGGAGTTTGCTTTCAACATGGCAAGATTAGCCATTTGGGCAAGAAACTACTCTTGCCTGTACTGTTTGACTGTTGCTGTCTAAACTGGACATGCAGGACCCACAGGAAAGTGACTGCTGAACTCAGTCTTACAGGGTTCCTGATTATGGAAGAGGCTATGAGACTTCCTGCAGGACACAGAAAAATGACTGACAGACTGCCAATGTAGATGGACATTTTGAAATTTCCTGCTTTGCTGAGAAGTGTTCAAGACACATTGTGGCCTATGGGCTGAAGATGGATGCCCCAATGTTACAGAGGAACTTCGGGTGACTGTCCAGGCAGTAAGATATCTCTGTCAATCCTAGTGTTTACATTTTATCCTTCTGTGGTCTTTGATGGAATTGAAGACAGATAGTTATAGTTATAGTTTTCCTCAGTTATGATAAAAGATATGCTACATATAGAACTTTAGACTCACAAGAATGGTATGGATGATATTTTCCTTAAATCTTGCTAAATGTTGACAAAATATTGTAACTGTGTTCTTACTTGATAACTGTTCTGTTATATACAATTTGACTATGTTAAAGTTAAGACTTTTCTTTTTGTATAAACAGAAAAGAGGAGATGTTGGGGAATTCCTGTGCAATAAAGCACTGTCTGGCCAATAGGGAATCTAGATAGGAGGGACTAGGAGTCCAGGAGGACTCTGGGAAGGAGAAACACGAGAGTCGAGATGTAACCGCCATGGGGTAGGAAGCCAAGAACTATTCTCCGGTAAGAGAAATACTTAGACTAACAATTATGGGGTAGTTACCTAAAGCAGAGCAAGCCAGTAAGAAACAAGCAAGGCCAACAGCTTCATAATTAATATAGCCTCCTGTGTGTTTATTTGGGACTGATGCGGCTCTAGAACCAGGCTGGCGGGAAGGCTTCTCACTCAAAGGAAAAAGCTTCTCTTTTCATAAGAGAAAACCCCTTCATGGGAAATTGTCTCCCACTTGATATACATCCTGGATCCACTTCCAGAGCCTCCATAGACTGTCCAGTTCTCCTAGCTGACACCCACTTACAGGTGGCCTCATTTGGTGCTATGTTGGTTACCCAGCTGTCAGACTTAGGTCCATGTGTTCCCACTTGCGAAGGTCAGCTTTTTTTGTGACTTTTACCATCAAGTTTTTGACCCCTTTGCTTATCAATCCTCCCTCTCTGAACCTGGATTCCAGGAGTTTGGCTTAGTGCTTAGCTGTGAATCTCTGCTTCTGCTTCCATCAGCTACCCGATGAAGGCTCTAGAATGGCATTTAACATAGTCATCATTATAGGGGAAAGACATTTATGTAGCCTCTCCACTATTGCTTAGATTACTAGTTGGCTTCATCCTTGTGGATCTGTGAACATTTCCCTAGTGCCAGATTTCTCTTTAAACCTATAGTGGTTCCCTCTAATGATGTGTCTCTTTCCTTGCTCTCCTCTATTCCTTTCCCCTATCAATCATCCTGATCCCTAATATTCTCCTACCCATTCCACTTCTTCCCTCCTCGTTCTCCTAACTCCCTTTCCTTCCCCCATGCTGCCAATTTGTTCAGAATCCCTTGTCACTTTCTTCTTCACTGGGGAACCATGTATTTTTCTCTTACATTTTCCCGTTTTCTAGCTTCTCTAGAAGTGTGGATTGTAGGCTGGAAATCATTTTCTCTATGTCTAATATCCAAGTATGAGTGAGTATGTATAATTTTTGTCTTTCTGTGACTTGGTTACCTCACTTAGGATGGTTTCTTCTACTTCCATCCGTTTGCTACAAGTTTCAAGAGTCCATTGTTTTTCTCCAATGAGTAGTACCACATTTTCTGTATCCATACTTCAGGTTAGGGGCATCTACGTTGCTTCCAGGTTCTGGCTGCTATGAACATAATTGAACAGATGTCCTTGTTCTTTTTGATAATGTTGCTGTTTCAATAATTCTTAGGTTTCTCAAAAAAATTGGTTGATATAAGGTTTAAGTGAAGGGGTAAACTGAGCTCAAAGGATTCACTTCTAATAATTTTAAAGTCAAGGGACCTGATCCACATTCAGTCCCCTGCTTTAGCATGCATGACAGGCAAGAGAAAAAAAACATGTAGTCCTCTGACACAAGGAAACACTAGATTTTTTGGCCTTCCAGAGCCTAGAGAAAAAACTGAACATAAAAAAACTCCGGATCGCCCAGATGTTATTTCTTGGGAACTGTTTGGCCACAGAAGAAACTCTAGGGGGAAAAAACCTCCCTTGTAGTCTCCAGGATATACTTCTGAAAACTATTGGTCTCTTTGTACAACAGGACACCTGCAAGTAAAAGGCAATGACGTAGAAACCACAGAATGTTCACTCTCAGAACTGATTAATGAGAATAATGGGTACACAGGTATTTCGTTCCAAAATATGACTGAGAAATTCTCCTAATTGTTCCCAAATATCAACCAATCAGAAACCAAGCCATACCTAATGAAGTAATCCTGTAAATTTTGTGTATAAAACCTAGCAGTAGACAGGGAACTTCACTTCCTCTGGAGGCTGTTGTTACATCTAGCTAGGCAGGGTGTCTGTTATGTTTAGATGAACAATCATTAAAACCTTGCTTTGCATTTTTGGTGGGTCTTCCTGGTGGAAGAATGGTTGTCAAAACAAGTCAGGACAGTCCATTGAAATCCTGCTTTACAGAAAAGTATGTAAAAGATGCTAGCCCTATATGCCAAAGATAAGATTTCCCAACACTGAATAAGAACCTTGGGTGTCTATCTATGCTGCCAGTTATTTTGTACATCGCTTACTTGCACTATCTGCAAGACTAGTTATAGTTTGCATTAAGAGACTCATAAAAGAAACTCACTAAAGATATGTAAAGTGTAAAAGTTTGAGAGACATAAAAAGATATTTTGATAATGCAAATTTGACTAGAAAGTAAGATAGGTACAAGAATTTTACTCAAGAAGATAAAATAGATAATGAACTATCTTCTCTGAATTTGTCAAATGCAAATGAGCTAGACGTTGTTGATGAAATTTTTGCCTGTATATATTGCATATAATTATTGTTCTTATTGTATATTTTTTCTTATGTTATTTGTAGCCTTCTCCCTTCTCTTTTGTTCAAGACATAGAGAGAGAGAGAGAAAAGAGGAAGAGGTACAGGTAGGTTGAGTTTTGGGAAGAATATAGGAGAGCAGGATGAGGCCCACTTCACCATCAGCCTGGGAGCTGGCAGTTGTAAGACAATGTTCACTAAAAACAATACAGTGCGCTGAGAAATAAGTTCCTGATAAGAGCTGGTCCACTGAAATGCCCTAATCTTGACCTTTGCCAAAGACTAACTGCCTCTTCCTGACACACCCACAGCTGCCTCTGGTGTCAGGGTATATATAACCAGCCAGGGTAGGAATTAAGGAGAGCCTTCTTCAGGAGCCTTCTGGAAGCCTTCTTGAGGGTTTCTTTGCACTGTCTCTGTGTCATCAAACCTGTCACACTCTGCACATTTTCTGATAAGGGCTGCACAGTGATCACGGCAAGCCAAGCCAGGTTTGAGGGGAGATCTAGCACTAGTGAGAAATCTACAAGAATGACATCACCTTGCAAACTAAGCAGAAATGGAGATATTACATTATATGTCACTTACTAATAATGATTTTGATGACTGTCTTACATACCATCCAGTGACAGACAGAAGCAGAGGCAGACAGTAAAAGCTAAAAACTGGACTGAAATCCTGGAACCCAGTGACAGAGACGGAGGACTGAACAGCAAACGGTTCAAGAATGGTCTGGTGAAACCCAGATGAAAGACCTCGGCATCAAAGCACCGGGCACTGAACCCTCTGCCCAAGAACTGTGGCCAGACCACTAGATGCTGAGTGATCCTAATTGTTGAGCCACCTCCCCAACCCCCTATTTACAACATTTTAAATTATGTTTCATCTCATATGAGGATTTTGAAGCCATGAGTAGATGAAAGTGGACAAGTTGCAGATTTTTTTCTACAAACATGATTACCTGTTTAGACAAAATTTGTGATACACAGAAAAGTGATTACTGGCTTTTGAAAAACTATTACATAAAATATATTTTAAAACAATGTCATGGTATCTACTTTTACACTTAAATGTCAAATGTCAGAAGCAGTGGTATATCTTTGACATCCTGGCTACACTTATCTACATAACACAATGACAGCTGGAAGTACACAGAAAACATATTCCTATGTACTCAAATGTACATTTATGGATATAAATATATGGATATAAAAATATGGATATAAAAATATGGATATATATATATAATTTCATATTCTATGCACCTCAGTTCCCATATTCATGTTAGGGCCATGCAAAGCCTAAAAAAACATAAATAGGTGAGTATTAATAAATTCTATATACAAATACACAATAATCAATATAGAGTCCATTAAAGCCATTTTATGACCTATCCTGTCATTGCTTTACCAACATTTAACAATCTTATTAGGGACAGGTTGTTGTGATTCACCCCTTTAATCCCAGGACTCTGTAGGCAGATGTAGGCTAATTTCTGAGTTCAAAGCTATTATAGTCTAGAGTGAGTTACAGGACATTCAGGGATGTATGGTGAAACTGCTCTTACAGAGCACCTGGGTTCAATCCCAGCACCCACAATGCACCTCACAACTATTTGTAACTCTAGGCCTAGGCATAATATATACACACAAAGGAAATATCGAAGAGGATAAAATAAACAATGGAGAATGGCAAAGAAACTTGCAGTGAGACCAATAAAATTCATTGTCCACACAATTAGATATTGGGGGTATTTGTTAATTTTTCAATAACTTTCCCTGTGTTTGATGAGTAGAAGTTTGTGAGTTGTGTCACTACAGGAAATTTTGTCACACATCAAGGTCTGAAAGTGGAGTAATATTTAGACTAAAGAGTAAAATTTTAATGAACTGTAAGAACAAGTTACCCTAACATGGCATAGTGAAACCCGGCTTTAATCCTAGTATTAGGAAGGAAAATATAGCTGTCTCTCTGAGATCTGAGCCATCCTGCTCTAACCAAAGTGTACCAGGAAAGCCTAGGATACAAAAAGAATCCGGTTTTACAAAATGAATAGAAGAAATAAAATAAAATGTAGAAAAGAAACAAGAAAAGAGGATTTTAATTTTGAAATAAATATGGAGTATATAAAGAGAAATTCTCAGAAGATAAAACACAAATAACTAAATGAAGGGCATTTAGTGTATCCTTAATGTCATTTGGTGTCATTCCTGTATATCTGTGAATATCTCACTAGTGCCAGGTCATTCCTCCAATTTATAATGGTTCCCTCTTTTATGGTATCTCCAATCTGTTTCTCTTCGATACTCACCTATGCTCAACCTTCCTACTCTTCTATGTCGTCCTCTCTCCTCCTCTTCTCTCCCTCTCTGTGAGGAGCCGCCCTCGCTATCGCTATTGCCGTTAGAAGATGGCGCTGACATCTGCTGTCAGTTGGAGTTAACCGTTTAAGCTGTGCCTCTCCCGTGGCGTCATCTGGGGTGATGTGCAAACCACCAATCCCGGCTCTACACGTCTCACTCGGAGCTCCTAGGCTTATATAAGGGGCTGGGTTTCTTAGCTTGGGGTCTCCCTCTAAGAAGCTGATCATCTATCTCTCAAGATGCATTAAAACTTTACTACAGAAGGATCCGAGTGTTCTGCGTCGTTCTTGCTGGCGAGACGGTAGCGCGGGACATCTGGTGCCGAAACCCGGGAACTCTTCAACATCGCCGGCGCCGCGGGAGACCCCTCGGAAGACGGGGCGGATTCAGAACTGCAGGGACGTAAGTTCAGAGAGGTATGCTTTATCCTGAATACCCCCTTTCTCGACTTTGGCCTTAGTTTGTCATCACCGTGGGACGGGTCAATGGAGGCTTTGGTGCTAGTCCTGTTTGTCCTTCTCCTTCATCGTGGCTGGTGCTGACAGAACGGTGCTGTCAGTCTGGTGCTGTCAGTCTGGTGCTGTCAGTCTGGTGCTGTCAGTCTGGTAACGGAGTTGAGCGCCGTTTTTAGATAAGCCGCCAGCGCGATGGGGTTGTCACAGTCAGTGGTTACTGCCCTACAGACTGTGCTAAAACAAAGAGATCTTAAAATTGCACCACGAACACTTCAAAATTTTGTGAAGGAGGTAGATAGAGTGGCACCATGGTATGCTTGTTCCGGGTCCCTCACTGTGGCCTCATGGAACAAGCTAGGTAAAGAATTAAACAAAAAGCATACAAAAGGAGATCTCAGCTTAGGTACCAAAGCCATTTGGAAGCTAGTTAAAAACTGCTTGGAGGATGAGGCCTGTCACCCTACTATAATAAAAAGTCAGGGAACCTTAGAGAAAGTTCAGGATAGCATGTCAGAAACTGAACGGAGTGAGAGAATGGGAGCTCGCAAAAGGAAAGACATGTCTAAAAAAAAAGACCCTCCCCAAGAAGTTAAGAAAGGGGGAGAGAGAGAAGGGAGTGATCATTCACCCCCTAACAAATCTAAAAAAAAAAAGCCAAAATCTAGTCTATACCCTACAATAGAGCTAAAAGCCTTAGAGCTAGATAATTCTGATTCTGACACTCTGTATTCTAACAAAAAAGGTGGTCTAGAGGAGGAGGTGGCACGGTATGAGGAAGAAAGATATCACCCTAATAGACACCGGCCACTAAAAACAAAAATGAATGTGAGGCCACCGTCTATAAATCCGGTGGGCTCACACCCCTCAGCGCCTCCGCAGTATGAGCTTCGGCTAAATACTGGTACTGACTCCTTTTTACCTTTAGAGGAACGGAGAAAAATACAAGTAGCTTTTCCAGTATTCGAGAATGCGAAAGACAAAAGAGTACATACCCCTGTAGATTACAATCAAATCAAAAAATTGGCCAAATCCGTTCATAATTATGGGGTCAATGCTAACTTTACCACATTACAGGTAAAAAGGCTTACTAATTTTGCCATGACTCCCACTGACTGGCAGACGACAGTAAAAGCAGTGCTTCCCAACATGGGACAATACATAGAATGAAAGGCTCTCTGGTATGATACAGCCCAGGCACAAGCTAGAGTTAATGCCACGGCTAAAGATAAAAATCAGAGACAATAGACATTTAAAATGCTAACAGGTCAGGGTCAACATGCCCTTAATCAAACCAACTACATCTGGGGTGTCTATGGTCAGGTGTCGGCCGCCGCTATTAAAGCATGGAAGGCCCTCACAAAAGGGGAGAATCCAATGGACACCTTACAAAGATTGTCCAAGGACCCCAAGAGCCATTTTCAGACTTTGTGGCCAAAATGACAGAGGCCGCCAGTCACATCTTTGGTGATTCAGAACAAGCTATGCCCCTGATTGAGCAACTTGTCTATAAACAAACAACCCAGGAATGTCGAGCGGCTATCGCCCCTCGCAAAAAAAAAGGTTTACAAGATTGGCTCAAAATGTACAGGGAGCTGGGGGGACCCCTAACCAATACAGGACTAGCTGCCGCCATTTTACAAACACACAGGTATAGAGATTTGTCTAATCAAAAAGCTTGTTTTAATTGTGGGAGAATGGGACATCTTAAGAAAGATTGTCAAGCCCCTAAAAAAACAAAAAAATCAAAGCTTTGCCATCGTTGTGGTAAAGGTTATCATAGGGCTAACAAATACAGGTCAGTCCGAGATGTAAAAGGGAGGCTTCTGCCCCCTATTAAAAAACCCAAGGTACCCCAATCAAAAAACGGGTCACGGGGCCCATGGTCCCAGGGCCCTCAAAAATATGGGAACCAATTTCAAAAAAGCAATCAAGAAAAAGTAGAGGCTTCCGAGGAACACCCAAAATGGACTTGCGTGCCGCCTCCGACTTCTTACTCATGCCCCAAATGAATGTTCAACCGGTCCCAGTCCATTCCCCTGGACCTTTGCCCCCTGCCACCATTGGGCTTATTCTGGGCCGTGGCTCCTTAACTTTACAGGGACTCATTATATATCCTAAAATTGTTGACCCGTATCATAAAAAGAAGATTCAAGTTCTCTGTTCTAGCCCTCAGGGTGTATTTTCTATAAAGCAGGGAGATAAAATTGCACAACTGGTGTTGCTGCCCTCCCTCGGGGATGGAGAAACCTACACTTTACAAAAAAGGGCTATGGGATCTTCTAGAAGTGATTCAGCCTATCTGGCTATACCCCTAAATGAGAGACCTACAATAAAATTGTTAATTTTATTGTAGGTCAGTGCCTCAGCCTTAATCTGGCGGAATGCTGAGGGCAAACAGGGATGTTTTACCCCCTATGTGTTGCCACTCCCTGTAAATTTATGGGGACGGGATGTGTTACAAGCCATGGGCATGAACCTAACTAATGAATACTCCCGCCAGACATCAGCCATTATGACAAAGATGGGGTATACAAACGGTAGAGGCTTGGGTAGACAAAAACAAGGCAAAATAAAACCCATTACACAACATAAAAATCAAAATAAAAAAAGACTGGGTTTTATTTAGGGGCCGTTAAGACTTCACGACCCATACCGTAAAAAACAGAGGAGCCGTTATGGGTCTCTCAATGGCCTCTATCCTCTAAAAAATTAGAGGCTGTCACAAGATTAATACAAAAACAAAAACGGCTGGGACATCTAAAGCCTTCTACCTCCCCATAAAATACACCAATTTTTGTTATTAAAAAAAATCTGGAAAGTAAAGATTACTCCACGACCTGCGGGCCATTAACAATCAGATACATCTTTTTGTCCCTGTTCAAAGAGGCCTTCCTTTACTTTCTACACTTCCTCAAAATTGGAAACTTATTATTATAGATATTAAAGATTATTTCTTCTCTATTCCACTTTACCCACGAGATAGACCAAGGTTTGCCTTCACTATCCCTTCTCTTAATCATATGGAACCAGACAAGAGATTTCAGTGGAAGGTACTGCCACAAGGCATGGCCAATAGCCCAACAATATGTCAGCTGTATGTGCAGGAGGCTTTGGAGCCAATTAGGAAGCAATTTACATCTTTAATCGTTATCCATTATATGGACGATATTCTTATTTGTCACAAAGAGTTAGATGTTTTACAAAAGGCTTTCCCCATGCTGGTGGCTGAATTAAAACAGTGGGGATTAGAGATTGCCTCAGAAAAGGTTCAAATTGCAGATACAGGCCTCTTTTTGGGCTCAATGATTACTCCCAAAAATATAGTTCCTCAGAAAATAGAAATTCGCAAAGACCACTTACAAACATTAAATGATTTTCAGAAACTTCTGGGAGATATAAATTGGTTGAGGCCCTTTTTAAAAATTCCATCTGCTGATCTAAAACCCCTCTTCGATCTCCTGGAGGGTGAGCCTCATATCTCCTCACCCAGAAAATTTACCCCTGCCGCCCACCGAGCCTTACAGATGGTGGAAGAGGCCTTACAGGAAGCACAATTACAACGTATTGAGGAGTCACTACCTTTTAATCTGTGTGTTTTTAAGACAGCTCAATTGCCAACTGCAGTCCTGTGGCAACATGGACCATTACTTTGGATTCATCCAAATGCTTCCCCTGCTAAGATTATTGACTGGTACCCTGATGCTGTTGCACAGCTCGCGCTTCGCGGAATAAAAGCAGCTGTTACACATTTTGGCAGGGATCCTGATTCCTTGATTGTGCCTTATACTGCTGCACAAGTTCAGACCTTGGCAGCCACATCTAGTGATTGGGCAGTTTTAGTTACTTCCTTTTCAGGACAAATTGATAATCATTTTCCAAAGCATCCAATTTTACAGTTTGCCCTAAACCAGGCTATAGTGTTTCCACAAGTGACAGCTAAAGACCCACTCGCAGATGGGACTGTGGTGTACACTGATGGATCAAAAACTGGTATGGGAGCTTATGTGGTCAAGGATAGGGTTATATCTAAACAATATAATGAAACTTCACCTCAAGTTGTAGAATGTCTGATAGTACTGGAGGTTCTTGAGGCTTTTCCAGGACCCCTCAATATTGTATCAGATTCCTCTTATGTGGTTAATGCAGTTAATCTCCTTGAGATAGCTGGAATAATAAGATCCTCCAGCAGAGTTGCTAACATCTTTCAAAAGATACAAGCTGCCTTGTTAAATAGGAGATTTCCTGTTTTCATTACCCATGTCCGAGCACATTCTGGACTCCCAGGTCCCATGTCCTTAGGGAATGACTTAGCGGACAAGGCTACAAAGCTGGTGGCCGCTGCCTTGTCTACCCATGCACAAGCAGCAAAAGAATTCCATAAGCGCTTTCATGTGACGGCTGAGACCTTGCGCCGTCGTTTTGCTCTATCCAGGAAAGAGGCTAGGGAAATTGTTACTCAATGCCAGAATTGCTGCGAATTCTTACCTACTCCCCACATGGGAATAAACCCACGTGGCATTAGACCATTGCAGATGTGGCAGATGGATGTTACTCATATTCCCTCTTTTGGAAGGCTTCAATATGTTCATGTTTCTGTTGACACCTGTTCTGGCGTAATGTTCGCCACACCCCTAACAGGGGAAAAGGCCTCATATGTGATTCAACATTGCCTTGAGGCCTGGAGTGCTTGGGGAAAACCCAGAATTTTAAAAACAGACAATGGACCAGCATATACCTCTCAAAAATTCCGACAGTTTTGTCGGCAAATGGATGTTACCCATCTAACTGGCCTACCTTATAACCCTCAAGGACAGGGCATTGTGGAACGTGCCCATCGTACACTCAAATCATATCTGATTAAACAAAAGGGGAGTATTGAGGATGTTCTACCCTCGGTACCAAGAGTTGCTGTATCCATGGCACTTTTTACCCTTAATTTCTTGAACTCTGATGCCCAAGGCCACACTGCGGCCGATCGCCACAGTTTAGAGCCTGATAGGCCAAAAGAAATGGTAAAATGGAAAGATGTCTTGACTGATCTCTGGAAAGGCCCGGATCCTATTCTTATAAGATCCAGGGGAGCTGTGTGTGTTTTTCCACAGGAGGAAGAAAACCCCCTGTGGATCCCTGAAAGACTCACTCGAAGAGCTCCTTCACAACTCCAGAATAAGAAGGATGGAGGCCAAGTGGGTGATGAAGACTCTCCTACTCGGGATGATGGTTCCTAGTATGATGGGAGAGTTACGGTGGGCCATCATGTCTACCTTCCCCTACCGATGCCAGTGATGCAGAATGCCCAGGTGTTCCCTAGATTTTTCACAACTAATAGAGAGTTGGGGCTTGCCTTTTTGCCTTTAGATCCTCAGATACAGAGTTTTCAGGATGAGAGAACCTTGTCATTAGTAGGAAGCTTGTGCTTTACTGTGATTTCTTCATTAAAGGATAATTTTATTCATATGGATCCAGAAAGATCTAATGCTAATCCTTTTGAATTAATGGAAGCTGTACTGATCTTTCTCCTATGATAGTGAGAAGGGACAGATTACTTTTGATTGGAAAGGGGCATTAGGCAACAGTCTGAGTGAGGGACAGAGCTATGGATCATCTGATTGGTCCTCCTCCAATGTTAAGTATACCCCTTTTAAGAGAACTAATTATTCAGCTGCCCTTTATTTGGGTTGTGAGTAATGATACCTTAGGTAAGAATCAGAAAGAAATAAATTGCTCTGCTTAGAATTGTTTTTATGCATTATGCTGGGATGCTATTAAGCACCCTTTTGCTTTGGTAATGCGCATGCCTCGATTTGTTCCAGTTCCTGTTGAGACGCCAAGTAATTTGAGTTTGTTTAGGGAAAAGCGAGATTTTTGGGATCTCTGCTATTATTGTGGGCCTGATAGCCACCGCCGCGGTTACTGCTTCGGTTACCGCCTCGGCCCTTGCACTTTCTGCCACTGTGCAGACAACTCAAACCATTAATGAACTATAGGCCACTGTGACCATGGTCCTAGATAAACAGGCCACTGCCAATTCTCAGATACAAGGAGGCCTGATGTTGGTAAACCAACAGATTAATTTGGTTCAGGAACAATTGGATATATTGTGGCAGATGGCCCAATTGGGATGTGAACAAAAGTTGCCTGGCCTTTGTGTCACTTCAGTACAATATGAGAATTTTACAAGAGCAGCTAACCTGTCACAAGCTCTGTCTCAACATTTATTACAGAATTGGACTTTTGAGTTTGAGCAGACACTCCGTGAGTTGAGAATGGCGATCCTGCAAGTGAATTCGACGCATCTGGATCTTTCTCTGATGGAAGGCCTCTCCTCCTGGATTTCATCTGCATTTTCTTATTTTAAGGAATGGGTGGGGGTAGGATCATTTAGCCTAGTTCTCTGCTGTGGAATAGTGTTGATGCTTTGGATGGTGTGTAAGCTCAGAGCCCAAACAAAAGAGACAAAGTGGTGGTGGCACAAGCACTTGCTGCCTTAGAACACGGAGCCTCCCCTGACATTTGGTTAACCATGTTAAAGCAATAGGTCGCTGGCCTCCCAGCTCTTGCACCCCACGAGGCTAGTCTCATTGCACGGGATAGAGTGGGTAGGCTTCAGCAGCCCAAGGAGTTGCAAGGCTAAGCACTGCACAGGAGAGGTCTGCGGTATAACGACTTTCTCCTGGGAGATAAGTCATCTTGCATGAAGGTTCTATGTCATGATCTCCTTCCCCCAGAAAAACGACATCGGACTGGTCAGGGCTCTCTCTGGGGATAAGACCCTGGAGAGGAGCTTTGTACATGTTCCGAATTTGCACATGGGGATTTGACCTCTATCTCCACTCCAAAGTTGTGGGTGTCCTATTGCTTCAAAAATAAATGAATAGGGGGAGATGTGAGGAGCCGCCCTCGCTATCGCTATTGCCGTTAGAAGATGGCGCTGACATCTGCTGTCAGTTGGAGTTAACCGTTTAAGCTGTGCCTCTCCCGTGGCGTCATCTGGGGTGATGTGCAAACCACCAATCCCGGCTCTACACGTCTCACTCGGAGCTCCTAGGCTTATATAAGGGGCTGGGTTTCTTAGCTTGGGGTCTCCCTCTAAGAAGCTGATCATCTATATCTCAAGATGCATTAAAGCTTTACTGCAGAAGGATCCGAGTGTTCTGCGTCGTTCTTGCTGGCGAGACGGTAGCTGGGACAAACCTGTATGTTGATTTCTCAGAATATTAGGGAATTAACCTACCTCAAGACCCTGCAATACCATTTTAGGCATACACCCAAATGAGGCACATTAATACCATAAGGACGTCTGTTCCACTATGTTCACAGCAGCATTATTCATAATAGCCAGATCTTGGAAACAACCTAAATGCCCATCAACTGAAGAATGGATAAAGAAAATGTGGTGCATTTACACAATGGAGTATTACTCAGTGTTAAGAAACAATGACATCCAAAAGTTTGGAGGCAGATGGACATAATTAGGAAAAACCGTCCTGAGCTGGGATTGACATGGGAAGCAACCTTGTTTCTGATTTAAATTTAAAACTAAAAAATAAATTAAAAAAATAAAACATCCTGAGTGAGGTAACCTGTGCCCAGAAAAACAAATACAGTATGTACTCACCCATAAGTTGATACCAGACATAAAGCAAAAGATACTCAGTTTACAACCTACATCTACATTCCCATAGAAGCTAGAATCCTCTTCCAGAAACAGATGGAAGCAGATGCAGAAATCCATAAGTAACCAAGGGACAAAGCTCCTGGAGTACAATTGAAGTATGGGAGGAGTGATAATATGAACAAAAGAGTCAAGACCATCATGGGGAAACCCACAGAATCAGCTGACCCAAGTTAGTGAGAGATGACTGACTATGGCCTGAGAAATGGGGATCCTGCATAAGATCAAACTATATTCCTTTAATACATGCAACAATGGTGTGGCTGGGACAACATAAGGGGACACTGGCAGTAGCTTCAAGATCTAACTATAATGCACAAACTGACTTAATGGAGCCCATTATATTTGGAGATATACCTTGCTTAGCTTAGACAGAGGGGTGTAGGAGGTGGGGATGTGGGGAGGTGACTTGGTCCTTTCTCAATGAGATGAAGGAACATACTTATCAGACTTCCTAGGAGAGGCCTTACCATCTCGGAGGAGCATATGGGAGTTGGGGGGGATTGGGAGAAGCAGAAGGAAAGGAAAGAAGGGGGAACTAGTATTAGAACACAAAAATTAAATCTTTTCAAAATTAAATGCTAAATAATTATGGATTATGCATGAGTGTTTCCTGCACACAGCAGTGAAGTGCACTAGCTTATATGAATTATAGTAGGCAAGACAGCATGCAGAAGACCTGTGCAGGCTTATGGCCAACAGAAATCCACCAAGACGAAGGAGGGGATATAAATACCAACACACAGCCAGGAAAGGTTGGCAGTGATCCATAGAAGGATGAATGATGTTCTTTAAGGGTAGAATCTTTGCTGGGTTTTCACCTTCCAAACATGTATGTGTATCACAAATTTTACATCATGAGTATAATGAAGGAATAAAACATGCAGCAGAATATAGGATGAATTGAAGGCAGGTATGAGAGTAGTTGATGAAGGGTCATATATCAAAAATACATTGTAGAAACAACACAAATTACAGAAAAACTACAAACTCATGGAAATTGAATGATGCTCAACTGCACCATCCCCGGGACAAACAGGAAATAAAAAAAGAAATTAAAGACTTCCTCGAATTCAATGAGAATACATACCCAAACCTATGGGACACTTTGAAAGCAGTGCTACGGGGGAAGTTCATAGCACTAAGTGCCCACACGAAGAAACTGGAGAACAGCTATACCAGAGAATTGACAGTACAGCTGAAAGCTCTAGAACACAAAGAAGCAAACTCCCCCAGGAGGAGTAGACAGCAGGAAATAATCAAATTGAGGGCTGAAATCAATAAAGTAGAAACTAGGAAAA
Source organism: Mesocricetus auratus (assembly GCF_017639785.1). NCBI lineage: Eukaryota > Metazoa > Chordata > Mammalia > Rodentia > Cricetidae > Mesocricetus > Mesocricetus auratus. The sequence goes on from NW_024431750.1 coordinate 33,082, forward strand.
CAAGGAAGAGTTGGTTCTTTGAGAAAATCAGCAAGATAGACAAACCTGTGTCCAAAATTACCAAATAGCTGAGAGTGAACATGCAAATTAACAAAATCAGAAATGAAAAGGGGGACTAACAACAGACTCTGAGGAAATCCAAAGAATCATTAGGTCATACTTTGAAAACCTGTACTCCACAAAATTCAAAAATTTAAAGGAAATGGACGACTTCCTGGATATATATCACTTGCCAAAACTAAATCAAGAACAGATAAGCAATTTAAATAGACCTATAACCCCTATGGAAATAGAAGCAGTCATCAAAAGTCTCCCTAACAGAAAAAGCCCAGGTCCAGATGGCCTCAGTACAGAATTCTACCAGAAATTCAAAGAACAGCTTATACCAATTCTTCTCAAAGTATTCCACACAATAGAAGCAGAAGGTCTTTGCCAAACTCTTTCTATGAGGCTTCAATAACCTTGATCCCCAAGCCACACAATGATACAACTAAGAAAGAAAACTTCAGAACAATATCCCTCATGAACATTGATGCAAAAATACTCAAAAAATACTGGCAAATAGGATCCAAGAACACATCAAAACAATCATTCACCACGATCAAATAGGTTTCATCCCAGGGATTCAGGGATGGTTCAACATACGAAAATCCATCAACGTAATCCACCATATAAACAAGCTGAAAAACAAAAATCGCATGATCATCTCACTAGATGCTGAAAAATTCTTTGACAAAACCCAACACCCCTTCATGATAAAGGCCTTGGAGAGATCTGGGATAACAGTGATATACTTAAACATAATAAAAGCTATGTACAGTAAACCAACAGCCAACATCAAACTAAATGGACAGAAACTCAATGCAATTCCTCTAAAATCAGGAACAAAACAAGGCTGTCCACTCTCCCCATATCTGTTCAACATGGTACTTGAAGTTCTAGCTATTGTCATACGACAAGAAAGGGGGATCAAGTGGATAAAAATTGGGAAGGAAGAGGACAAACTTTCACTGTTTGCAGATGATATGATAGTTTACATCAATGACCCAAAGAACTCTACCAGGGAACTCGTACACCTGATTAACACCTTCAGAAAATTGGCAGGCTACAAGATCAACTCAGGAAAATCAGTAGCCCTATTATATACAGATGATAAAAGGGCCGAAAAAGAATTTAGAGAGACATCACCCTTTACAATTGCTACAAACAACATAAAATAACTTGGGGTAACGCTAACCAAACAAGTGAAAGACCTGTATCGCAAGAATTTTGAATCTTTAAAGAAAGAAATTAAAGAAACCCTCAGAAAATGTAAAGATCGCCCATGCTCTTGGATAGGTAGCATCAATGTAATAAAAATGGCAATCCTGCCAAAAGCAATCTACAGATTCAATGCAATCCCCATTAAAATCCCAGCACAATTCTTCACACACCTTGAAAGAACAATAATCAATTTTGTATGAAAAACAAAAGACCCAGGATAGCCAAAACAACCCTGTTCAACAAGTCAACGTCTGGAGGCATCACCATCCCTGACTTCAAGCTCTATTATAGAGCTATAGTCCTGAAAACAGCTTGGTATTGCCACAAAAATAGACAGGGAGACCAATGGAATAGAAGTGAAAACCCTGATATTAACCCACACACGTACGAACATCTGATCTTTGAAAAGAAGCTAATAATATACAATGTAATAAAGAAAGCATCTTCAATAAATGGTGCTGGCATAACTGGAGGCTGCCATGTAGAAGAATGCAGAAGAATCCATGTTTATCACCATGCACAAAACTTAAGTCCAAATGGATCAAAGACCTCAACATAAATCCAGCCACACTGAACCTCTTAGAAGAGAAAGTGGGTGGTGCCCTTGAACGAATTGGTACAGGAGACAGCTTCCTGAACATAACACCACTAGCACAGACAGTGAGGTCAATAATTAATAAATGGGACCTCCTGAAACTGAGAAGCTTCTGTAAAGCAAAAGGCACAGTCACAAGACAAAAAGACAGCCTCCCGAATGGGAAAAAATATTCACTAATCCCACATCTGACAGAGGGTTGATCTCCAAAGTTTACAAAGAACTCAAGAAACAAGTCTCCAAAACATCAAAGGATCCAATTAAAAATAGAGGAGTCTAAAATGGCCGAGAGGCACTTGAGGAAGTGCTCTACATCCTTAGCCATCCGGGAAATGCAAATCAAAACAACTCTGAGATACCATCTCACTCCTGTCAGAATGGCTAAAATCAAAAACACCAACGACAATTTATGCTGGAGAGGATGTGGTGAAAGGGAAACACTCCTCCATTGCTGGTGGGAGTGCCAACTGGTTCAGCCACTTTGGAAATCAGTAGGGGGATTCCTCAGAAAAATGGGAATAAACCTACCACAAGACACAGCAACTCCACTCTTAGGCATATATCCAAAAGATTCCCATTCATACAGCAAAGATGTCTGTTCCACTATGTTCATAGCAGCATTATTTGTAATAGCCAGAACTTGGAAGCAACCTAGATGTCCCTCAACCGAAGAGTGGATAGACAAAATGTGGTACATTACACAATGGAGTACTATTCAGCAGGAAAAAACAATGGAATCCTGAGATTCACAGGCAAATGGATTACACTGGAAGAGACCATCCTGAGTGAGGTAACCCAGTCACAAAAAGAGAAACATGGCATGTTCTCTCTCATATATGGATTTTAGACTTAGATCTGGGGAGTGCCAGCCTACAATCCCATGGCCAGAGAATCTGGGAAACAGAAACTTCATTTAGTGGCTGATCGAAGAACAGGCAGACTCCCTCAGTTAAGTACTGAGCTGAACTCAAGAAAGCCAGTAACAGAGAGGGTGGATTGATGACCAAAAGGATTAAGACTGGGCTGGTTTAACCCCCAGAAACAGCTGACCTGACAAAGGTTAACTCTTGAATCCCAGACTGATCAAGACCCCTTGAATGTGAGTGTCAGTGAGGAGGCCTAGGTTATCTATTGAGCCTTGGGCAGCAGATCAGTACCCATCCCAAGTATTCACACGGAGTTTGGACTCCCATCCAACAATGTGAGTTGCATTCTCTCCCTGAACTCTTGGGGAAGGGTCTAGGCCCTGCCCTATATGTAATGACAGTCTATGGACACCCCCATGTAGGTCCTCACCCTTCCTCGGGAAATGAGGGGATAATGGGGAGGTTGGGGTGAGGGCACAGGAGGAGGGGAGGGAAAGGGAGAGGGCCCTGGAACTGACTTGTGAATCAACCTTGTTTCTTATCTAAATTTAAACTGAAAAATAAATAAATAAAAAAATTAAAATTCAAAAAACATACTGTAGAAAATTCTCAATAAACTATTTAACTTAAGAAGAAAAGACATTACTCTGGGAAATGTGCCTGTCTAATGATCTAGTTCTTATTCTTTAAGAAAAATGAGTATTAAGGATAACTAATACTCAAGGAATCACAGAAAGTCTTAGGATATAAAGAAATATAAATATTAACCAAATATTTATATCTTATAGATATATATTATGATGATATATGTGCAGGGATAAAAATTCAATTTGAGATTAGTTTTCCTCACAGCATTGTCAATAATAGACACATACATGAAATTTAAGGGTCCATCAAAGGGTAATTGGGTAAGCCAACTATTGTAAATACTAACAATTGTGTGTAGATAATCAGAGTATTTATCATTAATCACTTAACATCGGTAGGACATGGTAGCTTATGTTTTTGCTTTAATTCCAGAAGTCTGGAAGTAATGTAAATCACAGCATGAACTTGGTATTAGCCTGGGCTACATATTCCCTGCCTCAAAATACAATACATATTCACAGAGTAATAAATTTTACAAATTCAGAGAACTTCTATAAGTTCAGAGAATTTAAACTAGTTTTATAAACAGTTACATAAGGATATATCAAATATATGACTAGGGAGAATATTCATGTGTCCTAAATGTGATTATATACTACTGCTAGAATCAGGAAATTTTCATCTCACTGTTTAAGAAATTAATACAAAATAGGCTTTGTAAATAAGGACTTATGTGATTTGACTGGAATTCTTTAATTTCCTATTGTTGATGTTTTCTTATTGGTCACAAGTCAGAAATTTCAAGGTTCAGCCTAAAATACATGTTTCAGAATGAGTATGTGTAATTCCCACATTTGAAAATATCCAGTTAGATTAAATACAATTTTAAGAATGAGATGTGTTTACTGCAAACATTTAAAAATACTCAAACATATCCTGAACAAAACTATGGATGATAATAGGAATCCTGAAAATTTTGACATACAGTGATGTTGAAACAGTACCAGTCTCTGGGTGATCTTTTGTCTGTACACACTTTAGAGGTAATATGAACAAATGTGAGTTTTCTTATTTGTCTTAGTGTTAATGGGTATGAAACTTGTAGATTCAAACACAACACATACACACTGCCACTGAGCTTCAACAACCAAAGTAAACCCTGCATTTCAGGTAAACTAAGTGCAAATTTTCCCGCTGGTTTCAAAAGTGTGCAATTAGTATGAATTATCCCCATTATCTCTTGTCACACTTTGCTTGCTGGTATGCACTGAATCTATTCAGTACAGAGCTTTAATCGTAGTATTCTGCAGATGATCTCCATCTCCCAAACTCATAGTAAAATTCTCGGTGTTCATACAGTGCCTCATGCCTCATGCAGCTAGAAGAAGCAGTAACTAGGCACTGCCCATGGCCCTGATGCCACACACAGAACACTGTCATCTGGCCTTTCCTGACATTGTAGACTGCAAATGCTCAGAAATGTTTAGCCAAAGTCAACTTTCCTCTATCAAGTTGACTTCTCAGATATCATCTCTGCAGTGAGGAAACTTGATTGACATGGGAAATTGGTACCCTACCAGCAATTCTATAATAAAATTGGCCATGGGTTCATTAGACTTCAGGAACTTATTCATGGCCATAGGAAAGAATCTAGAGCTACAGGTTACAGAAGGCCCAGAAGAAGATCATCCTAATGAGACCTTCTGATGTGAGCTCATAATACTAGAATGTCCATAAATATGCAGACATCAAGGGCTGTAATGGTGAGGTTTCTGGTGTTATTAAATACTCTTCCTGAGACTTGGCCAGAAGCATCCATATTACATTCTTTCAATGAATTTGGATCCATTCTCTGAAATGTTCATTGATGTGGAATTAAAAATCGAGGGATTTAGTGGATGAAATATTTTGCAAATCATTACCCTCAAGGCTGTAACTTTGCTGTTCTTCTTGGTTTTAGCGGAGTTTACAAAGTTATTCAAGGTTTAAAAAGTTGGGCATGAGAGATCCCATGTCTTGCCAACCCATCAATGCTTGAGGAGAGTGGGAGAACTGGCCGTGAACTCATAACAACATAAGGAAAGGAGAGCAGCAGTACGCCTCTCCCTGTCTGCCACCATCTGCAACACTCAGGAGAGTAGACCTCACCCCTCACCTGGGCAGAAACATAGAGCTGAACCTGCTGGCACAGGTGTGGGGGAAACTGCCCCCATATGTTTTCTAGCAGCACGAATCCAAGAGAGCTAGCCCTAAGGTCATAAGGGTGGGAGAATAGCCCCTGTCCCCCACCTGTTGAAAGATTAATCAGGGGATATATTATACCTCTATGGGGCAGTACAATAAAGCCAGTTCTTGTGGTAGAGCCAGCACCTGTATCTGAGAGCATGGGAGGACTGTCCCCATTACTCATCTGTAACATGGCAGCTTTGGCAAGGGAGAGGTGTCCTTTACTTATACCCCAACCCATACTCCCAGCCCATAAATTCCCCAGGCAACAGTAGAGGTGGCCCTGCTCCTCATCAGCTGCAGCACTCTAGAGAGAGGCCCCTATACTAAACCTTGACAACACAGTAGAGCTACCCTTGAAGATTTGCATGTGGGAGATCTGACACTGGGGACTTGGAAGCAATAGAACTGGTCCTGCCCTGTGTTCGTCACTACAAGTAGTCAAATTGCCAGGACAACACAGGAGAGCTTACCCTGGTGGTGAGTACAGGCGACAGCTGGGAAGCTGACCAACCTTGCAACTATACAGGCCCAGTACCAGGCATATGGATGGCTCAATCCATCATCCAACCCATGTGTGACCTACTGGGACAACTGAAGGGACCAGTCTTGCAGAACCCAATCTGCAGAATCTCCACAACACAGAAAATCAGCAGGACAATAAAGATTGATTCCACTGACAGCTCAGCATTGATAGTGTAGCAGAAACCAGAGGCCTCAATCCAGACCTATGACTTTGCAACGAACATTTGCAAGTAAACATATAAGGATCAAGGATTTTGTCATGGATGAGGGATTTGAAAATGAATTTTTTACCTAGCTATTTCTTTTGGTAGTTGACTGATTTTTTCATTCTGATTCTCCAAATGCTGTGTCAATGTTTGAAATGTTTTATTCTGAAAAAAAGTACATATATGCACATTTTAATTATATGTATGATATTAAATATATCGATGGCAAAATCTCTTTAACCCAAAACTCAGTGATCATTATGGAAGAGGAGAGGTAAAGATTGTTAAGTGTGCAAGGCAGTGGATTATGCAAGAGTGTTTCCTGGACACAGCAGTGCAGTAACTTATATGAATTCACAGCAGGTGAGATAGCATACAGAAAACCTGTGCAGGCTCAAGGCCAACAGAGTATCACCAAGAAGAGGGAGGGCCTATAAATACCAACACACAACCAGTGATCCATGGGAGAAGGATAAATAATGTTCTTTAAGGGTAGAATCTTTACTGGGTTTCCACCTTCCAAACATGTATGTGTATCACAAATTTTTTTCTGGATAAGCCACTGTAGAAGAAAGTGTTACTTTATTTTTTTGTACATGTTTTTTTGCATATTTTTATTTTAATTTTATATAGCTTGTTTTACATGTCAATCCCAGTTCCCTCTCCCTCCCCTCCTCCCACACTCCCCTTCCCCCCACCCTCCCACGCTATTGCCAAATCCTTCCACATAGGGGATATCTAGAGTCTGTCATTTCACTCTGGGTAGGGTCCAGGTACTCCCCTAAGAGTCCAGGCTGAGAGAGTATCCCTCTTTGTGATGACTGTTTGTATTCCAGGGATAGACACTGATCCACAGCTTAGGGCCCCATAGGTTGCCCAGGCCTTCTCGCTGACCCTCATATTTGGGGGGTCCAGATCAGTCCCATACTGGCCTCCCCACTGTCGGTCTGGGGTCCAAGAGCTCTCCCCTGTTCAGATCAGCTGTCTCTGCTGGTTTTGCCAGCCCAATCTTTGCCAATTTGCTCATCACTCTTCTCTCTCTGTCACTGGGTTCGTCTTGATGTATTTTCCCTTTGATGAATATGAAGTGTCCTTCTTCATCTCTTTTGATTGTTTTTACTTTGAAGTCTAATTTGTTAGATATTAGGATTGCTACACCCGCTTGTTTCTTGGGACCGTTTGATTGGAAGATCTTTTCCCAACCCTTTACTCTGAAATAACGTATGTCTTTGATGTTGATATGTGTTTCTTGTATGCAGCAGAAGGAAGGGTTCTGTCTTCGTATCCATTCTGCTAGTCTGTGTCTTTTTATAGGCAAGTTGAGGCCGTTGACATTGAGGGATATTAATGACCATTGATTGATGATCCTTGTTTGTGCTTGATTTATTGTTAGTGAAGTTATTTTGTGTAGTTTCTCCTCCCTTTTTCTTTTGGTGCTTTGTAAAGTGGGATTATATATTGCCTGTGTCTTTGTGAATGTAGTTATCTTCCTTGGATCTAGGTTTTCCTTCTAGCATTTTCTGTAGAGCTGGATTCATGAATATGTATTGTTTAAATCTGGCTTTGTCATGGAATATTTTGTTTTCTCCATCTATGGTAATTGAGAGCTTTGCTGGATATAGTAGTCTGAGTTGGCAGCCTTGTTCCCTTAGCGTTTGTAGGACATCTGTCCAGGATCTTCTGGCTTTCATCGCTTCCATTGAGAAGTCAGGTGTAATTCGGATAGGTCTGCCTTTGTATGTTACTTGGCATTTTTCTTTAGCTGCTCTTAATATTTTCTCTTTACTCTGTAGGTTTGATGTTTTGATTATTATATGGCGAGGTGACTTCTTTTTCTGGTCGAGCCTATTTTGTGTTCTGTAAGATTCTTGTATTTTCATAGGCATATCTTTCTTTAGGTTAGGGAAGTTTTCTTCTATGATTTTGTTGAATATGTTTTCTGTACCTTTGAGTTGTATTTCTTTGCCTTCTTCTATACCTATTATTCTCAGGTTTGGCTTCTTCATGGTGTCCCATATTTCCTGGATATTTTGTGTTAAGGATTTGTTGGTTTTGACATTTTCTTTGGTTGATGACTCTATATCCTCTAATGAATCTTCAACAGCTGAGATTCTCTCTTCTATCTCTTGTATTCTATTGTTGATACTTGCATCTGTAGTTCCTGATCGTTTACCCAGCTTTTCTATTTCCAGCATCCCTTGATTCTGTGTTTTCTTTACCCTTTCTATTTCAGCTTTCAATCCTTCAACTGTTTGCGTTGTTTCCTTAATTTTTTTGGTTGTTTTTTCTTGGTGCTCTTTAGATTCTTTGAGAGATTTGTGTATTTCTTGAATTTTTCCCCCATTTCATGGATTTTTTTGTTTGTTTATTCTTCTATTTCTTTAAGGGATTTACTCGTTTCTTCTTTGAGGGTCTCCATCATCTTCATGAAATAATTTTTAAGGTCTGTCTCCTCTTCTTTGTCTATGTAGTGCTTTTCGGGTCTTGCTGGTGTTGGATCCCTAGATTCTGGTGGGGTCATGTTGGTCTTTCTATTGCTGAGTGAGCTCTTATTCTGTCTTCTTCCCATCTCTTCTTCCAGTGGGTGCTGGTGGGGTCTTTCCATCTCCACTGTTCTCCTTCCTTCCTGAAGCTGAAGCTGGGGATGCTGACACGGAGTTTGGGGCCTGGAAGGGCTGATGTCTTCCCTGAAGCTCGACTGGCTGGGGTTGGGGTCTTGGAAATGCTGATGTCTTTGCTGTGTGGGCGGGTCTTCTGGATGCCAGGAGTGGCCCCGAAGATCAAGGGATCAATTAGATTCTGAACTATACTGTGAATGATCATAGGAAACCTGAACATTTTGACATACTTTGATTTTGAAAGTGTACCAATCTTTGGGTGGCCCTTTGTTTGTACATACTTTAGAGGTAATATGAACAAATATGAGTTTTCATATTTGTCTTAGTGTTACTGTGTATCAACCGTATAGATTCAAACACACAACAGACACACACACCTCCACTGAGCTTCAAAATCCAAAAAAATATGCATTTCAGGTAAACTAAGTGCAGAACTCTCCCTCTAGTTTCAAAAGTGTGCAATTAGTTTGCATTATACAAATTGTCTCTTGTCACAGCTTACTTGCTGGAATTTATTCAATCTATTCAGTATCGTGTTTTCATCAGAGAACTCTGCAGACGTTCTCCATCTCCCAAAATGATGGTACTATTCTGAGGGCTCCTACAGATACTCATTCCTCATGCAGCTAGAAGAAGCAATAGCTAGAGGCTGCCCCATGGTCCTGATGACACAGACAAAACTGTATCATCCATCATTTCCTGCTAGGGTAGATTAGAAATCGTCTGAAATGTTTAGCCAAAACCACTGTTTCTCTATCAAATTGTCAGATGGCATCTCTGCAGTGAGCAAACGTGATTGACATGGCAAGTGGGTACCACTTCATCACTGCTCCAAGAAAAGTGGCCCTGGGCTAAGCAGACTTATGGAACTTATGCAAGGGCAAATTAAAGAATCTGGAGCTATAGTTTACAGAAGGCCCAGAATAAGATCAGTCTAATGACTCTTTCTAATGGGAGGTCACAAAACCAGAATGTGCATAAAAAAGCAGACATCAAGGGCTCTCATCAAGAGGTTTCTGGTGGTATTAAATACTCTTCCCAAGAGTCCACTGGAAGCATCCACATTACATTATGTCAAGGCATTTGGATCCATTCTCTGAAAAGTTCATTGATGTGAAATTAAAAATAGCGGGACAGTTTATAGAGTTGTGGAAATACTTTACAAATCATTACCCTTAAGGCTGTGACATTGTTATTATTAATGTTTTAGCAGAGTTTGCAGGGATATTCAAGTGTAAAAAAGTTGGGAATACCTGGATCCACCCATCAATGCTTGAGGAGAGTGGGAGAACTGTCCCTCAGGCCATAAGGGCATAAGGACAGGAGAGCAGCAGTCCATGTCTCCCTAACTCTGGGCATCTGCAAAGCTCAGGAGAGCAGACCTCGACCCTCATCTAGGCAGCAAAATGGAGCTGATCCTGTTGCCAGAGGTGTGGGTGAGAACTACCCATATTATTTACCTAAGAGCAAGAATGGTAGTGAGCTAGCTCTGAGGTCATAGGGGTGAGAGAGCAACCCCTGTCCCCCACCAGCTGAAAAATTATGCAGGAGATGTTCTGCAAATCCACTGGGCAGTACAATAAAGCCAATGCTTTTGGCAGAGCCATCTCTGTATCTGTGAGCAAGGGAAAACTCTCCCTGTTACTCATTTATAAAATGACGAATTGAACAGTAGTGAGATGCCCTTTACTTCTGCTCCAAACACACATTGCCAAGCCCATTATTGCCCCAGCCTTCAGTATAGCAGGTCCTGCCCCTCGTCAGCTGCAGCACTCCAGAGCCAGACCCCTATGCCACACCTGAACAACATGGTAGAACAGCAGCTGCAGGTGTGGGTGGGGGAGATCTGACACAGTGTACTTGAAAGTAGAAGAATTGGTCCTGTCCTTTGCTCATCACTGCAAGGGGTGAACATTCCAGAACAACACAGTGAAATCACTGTGGTGGTGAGGATAAAGGAGAGCTAGCAATCTGAAAAACCCTGCAAATACCTAGGCCCAGAACCAGGCATATGAGTTGACCCACCCAAGCTTCCACATCATCTGTCATCTACTGGGACCCCAACCTGCATGATCTCCACAACAGAGTAAATCAGCAGGATAATAAAGAGTGGTTCCACTGACACCCAGCATCAACAGCATAGCTGAAACCAGGGGCCTTGAAACAGACCAATGACTCTGTTCAATGAACACTTACTTGCAAGTAAAGATATATGGGGAAAGGAGTCTGGTCATGGACGAATGATTTGAAAAATGAATTCCTTACCTAGTTATTTCTTTTTCTAGTTCACTGATGGCTTTTTTCCCATCCTCCAACCTACATGTCAATGATTGAATTACTTCATTCTGGAAATAAAGTACATATATGTATTCATATATATATATATATATGAATATATATATTTTAAAGAATTGTATGATTTTAAATGTATCTTTATCATAGCCTCTCTTCTCAAAAGTCAGTGAGGACTATGGAAGAGGAGATGTAAAGATTGCAAGAGTACAAGACAGTGGATTATGCAAGAGTGTTTCCTGAATACAGCAGCACAGTACCTTCTATGAATTCACAGCTGTTCAGATAACATGCAGAAGACATGTACATGCTCATGGCCAACAGAATTTAAACAAGGAGGGGAGTTGGCTACAAATACCCACCCCTAGCCAAGAGAGGTTGGCATTAATCCATGGGAGAAGGATGAATGATTTTCTTTAAGGGTAGAATGTTTTGGGTTGTCACCATCCAGTGGATACTACATATCCAAACATGTATGTGTAGCACAAATTGCACATAATGAGACAAATGAAGGAATAAAACATGCAGCTGAGTGTTTGGTGAATGAAAGTACATAGGAGATGTGTTGGGGGATGGTCATACATTCTGAAAATATAGAGTAGAAAATTCTTAATTAATTATTTAATATAAGAATAGACTGCACTCTGGGAAATGTGCTTGTCTAATGATCTAATACTTATTCTTTAAGACAGCTCAATATTATCGATAATTATTACTCGAGATATCACATTCAGGCTTAGGTTACAATGAAATCCAACTTTTTCATCAAATATTTATATCTTTTAGTTATACATTATGATGATGTATTGGTAGGGATCAAAAATTCAATTTGACGTTAGTTTTCTACACAGCATAGTTATCAGTAGCCAAACACTTGAAAACTAAGAGTTCACCAAAGGTTAAAAGGGTAAGCCAACTATGAGTGTAGACAATTGGAATGTTTATCATTAATTACTTAACACCTGTAGGACATGGTACCTTTTGTTTCTTTTTTAATCCCAGAAATCTGGAAGTAAAGTACATCACTGCATGAATCTGGTATTAGCCTGGGCTACACAGTCACTTTCTCAGATTCTAGCCTGGCTTCATAGCCCCTGTCTCAAAAAAACTAATCTTATCATCAGAGTAATAAATTTTACAGATTCACAGAACTGTAAGTTCAGAGAATTTAAACTACTATTCACAAGCATTTACAATATGAATATATCAAATATATGACCAGGGAGAATATTCATATCTCCAAAAATATGGCTGTATTCTACTGGTAGACACAGGAAATTTTCATCTCAGTATTTCATAAATTAATACAAAATGGGCTTAACAAATATGGACTTACTTGGGTTGTCTGACACCCTTTACTTTCCTCTGCTTGATGAATTGTTGTTGCTTGTAAATTTTCAAGCTTAAGCCTAAAATCAGAATGAGTATGTTTACTTCAAACATTTGAAAACACCCAATTAGATTCTGAGCAATACTGTGAATGATCATAGGAAATCTCAACATTTTGACATACAGTGATTTTGAAACTGAATCACTCTTTGGTGGCCCTTTGTCTGTACACTTTTTTAGGTATGTGAACAAATATGAGTTTTCTTACTTGTCTCAGTGGTACTGTATATCAAACTTACAGATTCAAGCACACAACATATACATAACCTCCACTGACCTTTTACAACCAAAGAAAACCATGCATTTCAGGTAAACTAAGTGCAGAATTTTCCCACTGGTTTCAAAAGTGTGCAATTAGTATGAATTATACTAATCCTCTTCTTATGGCAGGCTTAATGGAATGCACTCAATCTATTCAGTACAGTGTTTTCATCATAGAATTCTCCAGATGATCTCCATCTCCCAAATTCACGTTGCAATTCTCAGTGTTCATACAGTGCCACATGCCCCATGTAGCTAGAAGAAGCAATAGCTAGGTCCTTCCCATGGTCCTGCTCTGACAGACAGAACTTTGTCATCCAGCATTTTCTGTCATGGAAGACTAGAAATCCTCTGAAAAGTTTAGCCAAAATCACATTTGCTCTATCAACTTGACTTGTCAGGTCGCATCTCTGCAGTGAGGAAACATGAATGACATTGGAAGAGAGTGCAACATAATCACTGCTATAATAAAATTGGCCATGTTATCATTAGACTTCAGGAATTTATTAAGGGGCCTATGAAAGAATCTGAGGCTATGGTTTACAGAAGGCCCAGAATAACGTCAGCCTAATGAGACATTCTGATGTGATTCATGATACCAGAATGTCCATAAAAATAAAGGCATCTAAAACTCTGATCATGAGGTTTCTTGTGCATTTAAATATTCTTACTGAGAGTCAATCTGAAGCATCCACGTTATATTCTGTCAAGGATTGTGGGTCCAGTCTCTGAAATGCTCAGTGATGTGGAATTAAAAATAGTGGGATAGTATATTGAGTGGTGAAAATATTTTACAAATCATTACCCTTAAGGCTGTGACATTGTTATTCTTCTTGTTTTTAGCAGAGTTTACAGTGATATTCAAGTGTAAAAATGTTGAGCATGGGAAATCCCATACCTCACCCCACTCATCAATGCTTGAGGAGAGTGGAAGAATTGTCCCTGAGGCCATAAGGGCATAAGGACAGGAGAGGAGTAAGCCCTGTCTCCCTGTCTCTGGCCATCTGCAACTCTCAGGAGAGAAGACCTCATCCCTCACCTGGGCAGCAAAATATAGTTTCTGGCAGAGGTGTGGGTGAGAACTGCCCCAATTAGTTATCTAAAAGCAAGAATAGAAGAGAGCAAGCCCTTGCCCTAAAGTCATAAGGATGAGACAGCTGCCTCTGTTCCCCGACAGCTGAAACGCTATGCAGCGGACATACTGTACCTCCACTGGGCAGTGCAATTAAGCCAATTCTTGGCAGAGCCATCTCTATATCTGTCAGCATGGGAGAACTATCCCTGTAACTCAACTATAAAACAGTGGCTTGAGCAAAGGAGAAATACCCTTTACTTCTGCCTCAAAACCCCTATACTGAGCCCATTAATTCTCCAGTAGATCCAGTCCTGCCCCTTGTCAGTGGCAGCACTCCAGAGACAGGCCACTTTGTCACACCTGGACTACACAGTAGAGCAGCTGCTGTATGTGTGGGTGTGAGAGATCTGACACTATGTACGTGAAAGTAGGAGAACTGGTCCTGTCCTTTGCTCATCACTGCAAGGTGTGAACTTTCCAGGACAACACAGGGAGATCACCATGGTGGTGAGGATAATGGAGAGCTCGCAATCTGACCAACCCTGCAACTACCCAGGCCCAGAACCAGGAATATGAGTTGGCCCACCCTAGTATCTATCCCATCTGTCATCTACTGGGATAAGTAAATGGACTTGTCCCTCCTGTATCCTCTGAGGATGTGTATAAAGCAAAGAAGAGGAACATTATGTTGGAAAAAGTGTAATGACATGAAATTGCAGAAATCAGTAATAGGACATACTTAATGAGAGAAGTACCAGGAAGTTAAGAGAACTATAGCATGAAACACACCCTGCATACTACCAAGAACATTACAAGAGCCAGTGCTGCCTAAATTTGCCAATGGTCAGATGAGATCACCATGTACCCCAGATGCTGCATATGAAGCTTTAGGATTTAATATTTGTCCTATGGGGTTTCCATCTTCTCTGGGAACCATCTTCAGTAATATTTTCCTGTCTTTGTCTTTTTGTGTGCATTATGAAATAGCCATAAAACCTGTGTAACCTTTCCTGTTTAGATAGACTTAAAGCTAAGAATTTGACTCAAGTTTCAGATAAAACTTTGGATTTTGGAACAATGTGAACACAGTTCAGATTAACTGGTCTTTGAAGCTGGACTAAGTAAAGTCTGTATTATAAGATGACCATGAGCTTTTGGAGGTCAGTGGTAAAATGCTATGGTTTGAATCTGAAGTAGTTTGCACATTCTTATGTTTTGAAGCTTAGCTCCATAGATTTTAACACTGTTTTGAATGCAATTCATCATTTAGAAGGTGGGCCTGGTTGGTGGGACTCAATCAAAATGGCAGGCCTTTAAGGTTTTTGCTGGCCCTGGATCCAATTTCTTCTTCCTGCTTCCTGTCTATTGTTCTATGAGAAAGCCACAGACAAAGGTACTCCAATGCCTTGTGCTATATGATGGACTGAAATCTCTTGTAACCTATGAACAACCTACAGTCTTTTTTAAAGAAATAGGAAAATAACATTATATTCTGTGAGTCTCTTTGGTGATCATCAGCCACTGATCCATGAGGTGGGGGGCAGAAAAAAGTTTATGGGGGATGACCTTCTGTATAAATCTTTCTCTTATTAGTTGGCAAATAAATCATGGATTGGCCAGTAGCCAGGCAGGTTGCTTGTGCGGGGCTACCAGATGAGAAGAATTCTGGGGAGAAGGCAGAGAAAGTAGCCACACAGAAACACTGTGTAGACACTGGGAAGATAGGACATGCCAGGAGTTCTCTGGTAAGATAAGGCCATGTAAAAATACATACATGGGTTAATAATTAAGAGAGAGCTAGCCAGTAAGAAGGTTGAGCCATCAGCCAAAGAGTTTATAATTAATAGAAGCCTCTGTGTGTTTATTTAGGGCTAAACCACTGTGGGACCAAGCAGAACCAGAAACCCCAACTACAGAAAGTGAGCAGGGTCAGACTGCCTGAGGGACTGTAAACATAGCTCTCCATAAGACAGCTTCAGTGAGTCAGCTCAGCTTTGGCAGCTGGGGAATCATCTAATTTTCATTAAACAGCAGGCTCCTATCGTAAAGTTCCTAGTATAAGTCTTAATTACCTTCTATGGAAGAATGGTTCAGTCATAAAGCTCCTAGTACAATGTCTAATTAACATATGGGCAGCAGTGGGGAGCTCCAGCAGGGATTTATGCCAAGGATCACATTAGAGATAAATCAGGCACCCAGGCTTAGGAACAGTTTTCAGGTAAGGCCAGGCCTCCTCCAGGCCTAGAAATCTTCTGCAAATAAGGGCAGGTAGAGAGCAGGAAGCCTCACTGGGATGGGGGGAGTTCCTTCATGTTGCCAAGCTCTGAGAAAACTGATAAGCCATGGAAGACTGCAACCTCTGACCAGCAGGGCCTCCCAACAATATTTTCCATCATAATGTCCACCTACACATCATGCTGATGTTTAATTAGATAGAACACATCTAGCCCTTCTTCTTTTGCATGTTGCTATGACTATGATAAGCTACACCTATAAAGTCACCTCAGCAACTGCAATAGGGATGTCATTGTCCACAATGCCTAGTGTCACATTACCTGGACAATTTCAAAACTGTTTATATAAATGAACTGCATTTGAGATCCTCATGTGGCTGCTAGAATCTAAATAGTATAAAAGGCACAAATCAAGTCCAGCAGCATCTTTGATACATGAAAAACTTGAGATTTTCACTTAATGTTGCCCTGCAGAAAGGTATACTGATGGCCTACACTATGGGACACCTTATGGTAATATCTGCAGTTAAAAATAAGATGACAATTACGGTACTTTAGCTAAAAACTAATGGGAAAGACAGACATGAACACAAACATTACAAATTCAGATGACACTGAAATGAAATCAAGTTTTGACATCAAGTAAACATGAAGGAATATGTCCTAATGGAAGAGATGCATAGGCTTGACACATGAACAAGAAATAGGTGACCAGTGTGAAGAGGACATTGTACATAGTCTACAGCAGATGCCCAGGCACTACCACCTTCCAGTTGTGACAAAGATTGAATAACAGGTCCTTGTTTTGACACCAACCTGAAGCAACACAACTCAAATCAGGGAAAAATATGTTTAAAGACTGAAATTCTTCTGACAAGGAAGAAAATTGTCCCTATTAGGCATAAAAATAATTACATTCTATTACCCTAATTTTCTATCACCCTGCTATGAGATAGCTCAGGCTTTGTTAGGATGTGTAGAGGATACAGGTGTTCAGACTCTACCAGACTCCTGGAGCTGAGGTGTTAAGTTATTTAGTGAAATAAGGCAGATCAAAATCACAGGACAGAACTCAAGAGAGGAAGGAACTGAAAAGGGGGGGATGGATGCTCTGAGATCTAAAGAGGCCACCTTGGACATACTGCAGAGTACCCAACAACACAGACATTACAGGAAATGACCTG
>NW_024431751.1:0-1025 GCF_017639785.1 Mesocricetus auratus
CCTCTTTCTTATGGCTGTTTGTAAGGTAGAATTATCTACTGCCTGTGTTTTTCTGGTTGTAGTTAACTCCCTTGGGTTGGTGTTTTCCTGCCAGAACTTATTGTAGGGCTGGGTTAGTGTATATGTAATATTTAAATGTGGTTTTGTCATGGAATATCTTGTTTTCTCCGTCTATAGTGATTAAAAGCTTAGCTTGGTATAGCAGTCTTGGCTGGCATGCATGGTCTCCCCCTGAATGGGGGTGTCAGTGAGGAGGCCTAGGTAATCTATTGAGCCTTAGGCAGTAGATCAGTATTCATCCCAAGTATACACATGGACTTTGGAATCCCATCCAACAATGTGAGATGAACTCTCACCCGGAACTCTTGGAGGGAGGATCTAGGCCCTGCCTTGAATGAAATCACAGTCTATGGATACCAATATGGAGGGCCTCACCCTGCCTGGGGAAATGAGATGATAATGGGGGAGTTGGGGGAGGGCATGGAAGGAAGAGAGGGAGAGGGACCTGGAACTGACTTGTGAACCAACCATGTTTCTAATCTAAATTTAAACTTAAGAATAAGGTAGAGTTTTTTGGGTCATTGATGTAAACTATCATATCATCTGCAAACAGTGAAAGTTTGACCTCTTCCTTCCCAATTTGTATCCTCTTGATCCCCCTTTGTTGTCGTATGGCAATAGCTAGAACTTCAAGTACCAGGTTGAAAAGGTATGGAGAGAGTGGACAGCCTTGTTTTGTTCCTGATTTTAGAGGAATTGCGTTGGGTTTCTGTCCATTTAGTTTGATGTTGGCTGTTCGTTTAATGTATATAGCTTTTATTATGTTTAAGTATGTCCCTATTATCCCACATTTCTCCAAGGCCTTTATCATGAAGGGGTGTTGGATTTTGTCAAAGGTTTTTTCAGCATCTAGTGAGATGATCATGTGATTTTTGTTTTTCAGCTTGTTTATATGGTGGATTACATTGATAGATTTTCCTATGTTGAACCTTCCTGCATCCCTGGGATGAAACCTACTTGATCTT
>NW_024431752.1:0-63439 GCF_017639785.1 Mesocricetus auratus
ACCTGGCCCAGAATGTGGACAAAGCTGCTGGACACTGGAAAATTAATTGCACACCTTTTGCCAAGACAAAATAAGGTCAGTCTTTTCCATGTCCCTCTTCCACAGAGAGAAAACAACTCACCTTACAGGCCTGGTAAAGATTGATGCTGTTCCTGATACTTGTGCCTCCAGTTCTAGTAGAGGAGACTTGGGTATGGCTGTATATGGACTGGTACCTGACACTTTTTAATAGATTCAGAGACTGTATAAAATTTTTCCTTCGCAGATTTCTAAAAGTATTAATGGTTTTCAGCTTGACATCAGGCAGCCAAATCCAGAATACTACAGTCAGTTTGGTAGCTCATTTTATTTATGTAGAAATCAAACCTTAATATGTCTCAATAAGGATCAAAGGATGTAAATACTTGTTCAATCACCAGCTCAAAGTTTTTAGGTTTATTTTGGTTGTCATCTAAGTATAAACTTAAAGGGCTTTTCATCAGGCCAAACATACCTCTGTCCAATTCATACCTGGATCCCTGGACAGAAGACAAATGTACACTACTAGCCCAAATCTGCAGTTTCTGCTAGGACGCAAAATACAGATACACAGATATCTGCTTTTTCTATCTATAACCTTTATGTCCTTTTGTATAACAAAATTTACATAGGCTTCAGAGGATCAAAAGTCATAGAGCTTGGATCCATTTCTCACAGGTCAAAGAGGACTCCAGATAAGTACAGCCTGTTATCCCACCTGTCTGTTCCGGAGAATGAGATTTTCTCTCCTGGTCATGGGATTCCTTAAATTCCTGATCACTAATACTATGGGTCTAAAGATTTCTGATTAAATATATAAGTTTTAATTTTTGTTCCCTGTTTTAAACACGTCTTAAACAGGTTTCCACTTCTGGCAAACACGTCTGAACATCAGTTGTTGACCAGAGCCTGCTCCTAAAGACTGCAAGCCCTAGACTTGCTGTGGATGTGAACCAGTTCAGATGATTTGGACATCCCCTGTCTCTTCAACACAGTCTGCCAATAAGCTGCTCCTTCATAGATACCCCATTGCCTAAATTCCTTTTTGCTTTTGACTTGCATTTCAGCCTTCTTGGTTCAGCTAACTGTGTTCCAAAGTCAGCAAGAAGTAGCATGGAAAAGAATACATCGCCCTCTTTTCTCTGGTTGAGATGCTAAGTCAAAAGGAAAAATTCCCTTACATAGGGACCAGTATGATAAGAGAGGGAGGCATGTGTGCCACTCTCAAAGAGGAATGTTGTTTTTATGCAGACAAGACTGGGGTAGTAACTGAAACTCTGGATAAACTCAAGGAGAGGCTGACTCTTCGTCAGAAGAAATTTAAATCCCAACAATACTGGTATGAGGGTTGGTTTAACAAATCCCCCTGGTTTGCTACACAAGTCTCTACTCTTATGGGCCCATTAATTATTTGCATTCTTCTGTTAAACTTTGGGCCCTGCATTCTCAACAAACTAGTTCAATTTATAAAAGATAGATTAACAATAATTCAAGCCTTAGTCCTAACTCAACAATACCATGCCCTCAAACAGACAGAACCGTAAGTAAACCTTAAGTAGAGAGGGCTGGACAATAGGTATAAGATTCTACCTATGCACAAGAACAAGGGAGGAATGAAAGACCCCCTACCCAGGGCCCCCTAGGAAAAGAAAAACAAGGCCAGGCTGTTGCCTAATGAAAAAACCCAGACCAGGTGCCTCGCCCAGCTGGCAGGATGTCAAACAGGATCTGTGGTCACCAGAGCAGTCATGGGACCCGGATAATAATTGCTGAAGCATGCTGGGGTCTTTCATGAGGTAATACCAGGAAACTTACTCCGTGGGAATTACCCCTGCCCCCAAGATGAGCCAATGAAATGCCTGTTGCTATGCTGATACTTATGTAACCATTAAAACTCTATACCTGCAAGCCTGGTATGCTCTGCACCCGTGTTGCAGTAGCATCCGCAGGAACTTGTGTACTCAATAAATCACCTCTTGCATTTGCATCCAGTGGTCTGGCCCCAATTCTTGGGCAGAGGGTTCGGTTCAGTGCCCGGCGCTTTGATGCCGAGGTCTTTCACTAGCACTTACAGTCATAAGAATAGGAGCGTATTTCTTTTGGATGTAGCATAAACAAAATACATCAGAGACAATCAGGCTTGTGGACAAAGAAACTACAGTATTTATTTGTGGACATTCTGTTACACCCAACCATTGCTATTGGTGGATTAGCTGGACATTGTTTTGTGATTAATTCAATACATCACCATATATATGCATATATGTGTGTGTGTGTGTGCATTTCTGTTATACTAAAGGACTTTGACAAATGTAATATGAAACAACCTCAGAACAAATTACTACTCTTCTGCTTCCTTTAACATTCATAGCCCTCTTCAAAAGTGATGCTTGAGACTCATATGCATGAGTGTTTTACTGATGAATCCACTGGGCTTGGGCTTCATAACTCTTCAATTTGATTAGTTATGGATTTTTTAGAGGTTTCTGTTGAAAAAAGTATTTTCATATTGAGGAGTAAAAACTAAGATCATTAGCTGGCAAAAAGAAAAATGTTTAGTTTTCTGGAAGGGATTTTGATAGTTTAGTAAAGTGGTCCATGTGTATTGTCAAAAAGATTCATGTCTCTACCATTACCAGTAGATAGCTTGATTTCCAGTACCACCAATTGTTTCTCTTTTGTCAATTGGTTCTTAAGTCCACTGATTGAGGTGCTTGTTGATGTTTTATGATATTTTGCTTTTCTTCTGACAAGTAAATCTTGCTGAGAGTTCAGATGACAAAGCTAGCCACTAGAGAACCAAACAGGTCAGGCTATGGTGGCACATACATTTAGTCCCAGCAATTCCGAGAATGAAGCAGGGAAATCAGAAGTTCAGGACCTATCTGGGTGACCAAAGATTTAATCAGTCTAACAGAGAAACAGACAAGGCCATGGAAGGTGTTGCTCCCAACTTTAATCCTGGCGCTTGGGAAGAGGAAACAAAAGATTGGGAGTGCAAGGACACCTTGAATTTCACCAGATTGAAACAGTGAGAAAGAGAAAAAGCATTCCAGTGCTGGTTCAAGCCTTTACTCCCAGCATTAGGAAGGGGGAGACAAGATTACAAGGTGGGTAGAGACAGGAAGTAGGTCCAATGAATCTGATGATTTGTAGAGACAGGATCTCCTCTATTCATTGTGAGGATTCAGAGAGATAAGGATGATATAGTGGCTGCTCTCCTTCCCTGATCACTCAGTTTTCACCCTCAATATCTGGTTTTGTACATTTCTTAATAAGACTAATTAAGGTGGTGCTTCAGGTGACCAGAAAGTTATTCTTTGCCACTATTATATTCTTTAGGGCCAGGATGACAGTTGACGTGGTTTACAGGCATTATAGGTTCTTGTTTGGCAACCTCCTTTGGAATGTATCTTGGTGCTTCTTGTACCATGAAAGCTATTCCCCATGGAGCAATTTACATTGTTTTAAGACAATTTATCTGTGAATTTCATCTTTCCTAGACTCACTGTGTAGATGCCGCTGATCTTGAACTCAGAGTTCCCCAGTCCATGCCTCGTGAGTACTGTGCTAAAAACTTTCATTTACCTGATGAATCATACTTAACTCTTTTTATTTTTGTATTAGTTGCTCTGTAGTCGTAAATAACCTGGAACTCACATTGGAGAGCAGGATTTTTGACAAATCACAGAGATATGATACCTGAAACTAAAGGGCTGTGCACTACTCACTGTCCTGTATCATGTCTTGACAATTACACAAAATAACTGCACAGGCTACATATCATTCAACAGCACCATGACCAGCTTGACAGAATTCTGTCAGAACTCCAGAGAAAAACTAACAAAAAAGGTTACTTCAATTATTTCTTGACATCTGGGTGGTGCTAGCACAAGCCTTCAATCCCAGTACTCAGGAGTTAGAAGCAGCCTGGTGCTCAGAGTTACTGAACAGTCAGTACCAGACAGCAAAACTCTTTTTCAAACCAAATCAACCCCAAACAAACAAACACATAAAACTAATTGACTCACACAACATGAAAATCCAAGTGCCTGGTAGTTTCATCTGGTATTAAGTAGGATAATGAACAGGGTAAGGTGGCATATTTCTTTATTCTCAGCACACTAGAAAAGAGGTAGGTGGATCGCTGTGGGTTTGAGGTCATCATTTCCTATAAAGGGAGTAAGCCACTGCAGCCAGCCTAATTCTCAGACAAAAACACACTTTAAAGAAAGAAAATAAACAGATATAATTATAAAGCAAACAGAGAAAATACTGGTGGATATGGTTAAATAAAAAATTATGAGCAGGGCAGGATGGCATAAGTCATTAACAGCAGGTCCAATGCAATGGTAAAAAGACGTTTGGTATTTTAGGCCAGCTGAATCTACAAAGCATCTTGCAGAACTGCCAGTGTTACACAAAGCAATGAATGTTCAAAAAACATTTTTCCATGAAAAACTATTTCACACAAATATATTTAAATACACACACAGTCTTTGTGAGTTTGTATATGCATACCATAAACAATGTCCACTCTCACCTCCTACCTCTCTATTACCCTAGTCCAAATTTCCAACCAATCTCTCTCATATTTTCCTGTTTACTCATTTTTTAGAAACCACTGAGATTAGCCAAGGCCATGTGTGACTCTGTGGATTTGGAGCTATTTGTTGGAATCTGGTGGGCTCAACAAGGGAGTACAATTGACCCTGAGAGCCTTTCCTTTAGTAGACTGATTGTAGTCTAGTGTGAGTTTAGTGAATGTAAGTGCAGATGCCTTTGGTTATTGGTTAAGCTATTTGTGTGGGGTCTAGAGAATGGCAGGTCTAAGCCATTTTTAACTTACAATAGAAACTGGGTTGCTTCATGTGTCAAATTCCAAGTCCCTCTCCCTCTCCTCCGTTAAAGCCTCCCACCAGTCCCCCAATATTCAAATCCCCTCCATGGGGATTATCCATAGTCTGTCATTATATCCAGGGCAGGGCATAGGCCCTCTCCCATGAGTCCAGGCTGAGAGAGCATCTCTCATTGTGGGATGGGCACCCAAAGTCCATTTGCATGCCAGGGATAAATATTGATATACTACCCAAGACCCAATAGATTGCCTAGGCCTCCTCACTGACCCCCACATTCAGGAGGTCTGGATCAGTCCCATGCTGAATTCCTAGCCCTAAGTCTTGGGTTCAAGAGCTTCATCTTGTTCAGGTCAGCTGTTTTTGTGGGTTAAACAAGCCCAGTCTTGACCCCTATTCTCACCAGTCCTCCCTCCCTGTCACTGGGTTCCTTGCAAACACTGAGCTTAACTCAAGCAATCCTGGAATCTTACAAAGGAGCTGGCCACTGACTCCTTTTTTGTTGTTTAGATTAGAAACAAGCCTCCTTCACATGTCAATCCCAGCTCACTTTCCCTCCCCTTCTCCCCTACCCCCAATAGCCTCTCAAATCCTGACCAAATCCTCACTACCACCCCAGAGAAGGTAAAGGCCTCCATATGTGATCTCCAATGTCTGTCTTATCATCCAGGGCAGGACCTAGGCCCTCCGCAAAGTGTCCAGGCTGAGAGAACATGTCTCTATGTGGAATGTGTTCCCAAAGTCCATTTGTATGCCAGGGATAAACACTGATCTACTACTCAAGGCCCCAAAGATAGATGAGGCCTCCTCATGGACATGCAAATTTAGGGCATCTGGATAAATCCCATGATGGCCTTTCATTTATCAGTCTGGGGTCCCTGATGTTCCCCTTGTTCAGGTCAGCTGTTTCTGTAGGTTTCACCAGCCCATTCTTGACTCCTTTGCTCATCACTCCTCCCTCTGCAACTGGGTTCCTGGAGTTTGTTCAGTGTTTAGCTGTGATTGTCTCTTCATGCTTTCATCAGCAAATGGATGAAGACTCTAGGATGGCATAAAATTTAGTTTCTGATAGTATTTGAATAATGACTTCTAAATTTAGTGTGGTATTGTTTGGTGAAATCCGAAGCCAGGGAAGGTGTAGTCCCATTGAAGTTAGGTTGCCTGATTTTATCTGAAATGCTCAGACTCACTGCAGATGCTGGATACAGGGATGCAGCGTCTTGCTACATCCAGTTCTGCTCTAGGCTGGCAGCAAGCATGTTGTGAGGCTTAAGGAGCCTATCTAGGGCATCCTGACAAATACCTGTGTGGAAGAAATCCTAAGATAGTGGGAGGGAGTAGTAGATAGTGGCAAAGTCACTCACCTGTAAACAGAAGGTAGGAGGGGTTTGGACTCTGGATAGGTGTCCAAGAAGACTGTAGAGTGGAAAAAGCTACAGGAGTCTCGGTGATTGCTTTTTGAGATGCCAAGTGATTGGGGACTGTGAAGTTGCACTATGGAGCCAAAGATTTAAGTGTCAAGGGCCAGGGCCCAGATTGAAATTACAGGCCTGCCAGTTGGAGAGTTGCTTGGTGCAGCCCTGGGTGTTGAGGAAAAGACCAGATACTGGCTGGGATGTGAAAACTACCCACAGTCACAGATTTCAGTTCTGGAGTCATGAGAAAGTCATCATTTAACAGCACAGCAGCAGGAAATTCTGGCCTGGGGCACAAGAGTTTACGGACCCAGGGTTCTATTGTTTACTCTGCAATGAAAATTCTCACAATTTCTGCTATGGGTGTGTAACTCTTATCACAAATTTGAGATTATATTGACTGGAATAATCTTTTAATTCATTATCATTGTCAAAATATTCCGTTAATGTAATCTAGTACAATATTTGTATCTATGTGTTAATGTTTCCAAACAGCACTCTTTGCTTTGGTAGAAAGATCAAAGTTCTTGAAGATTGAATTCATACACACTCACATCCATGTTAAACCACATAAAACTAGGTACTTGGCATTCCAAATCTGTAAATATAATTGAATCCAAAATAGAGTTTTGGTGATTTACGAAGGTAGGGTTGTACACGGTGTCTTTTCAAAGTGAACTTTGTGATAGCTTGTTTTGAGGTTCTAGCAGGATGGTGCAGCTACTTGTATACCCTTGAATAGAGACTGGTCCTCCTCTATACGGGAAGGTAGTCCTCTTCAACCAAGAGCACAGCTTTGGGAGGGATGCACATGGAGCAGTGAGGGGGAAGGGGACACCTGCCTAGCCAGCCAGATCAGCCGAATCAACCCTGGAGATCAATGGGCTGACAGATGTCACAGCCTCACTTCCTAAAAGTGAAATTCTTAACCATCATTAAATTTTCCATCTGAGACCTTGGCATAATATAATTTAATTCAGCATTCTAAAAAGAGTCTTTGAGAGTTTGGTGGCAAACACTTATAATTCTACCACTGGGCAGGCAAAGACAGGTGAATCGAAGTGCTTTTTGGGGAGCCTGGTCTCAATAGAAGGTTCAACTACATCCAAGACTTCATGCTGAGACACTCCCAAAGATAAAAAAGAAAAGAAAAAAAAGAAATGTGTGTTTTGGCGCTGACTTCTTAATGTCACACTGTAGAGCATGGAAAAGCACAGTATGCTGTTTAGTGGTATCAGATCACATAATTTTCACAGTTAGAAAGGCATTATAAAGCAGGTATTCTTAGCATTCGGGAAGCAGGTGGATCTTGGAGATTCATTCCAGCCTGGTCTGCAGTAAGAGTTTAAGGATAGCTGGGATTACACAGAGAAACCATGTCCCCAGGGTGTGGGAAAAGAGGAAAAAAGAGAATGTAGTATAATTCAGGAGAAAATATAAAAGCATCATTTTAAGAGTTATGTCAACTCATCTATATTAGAAAAGTATCCATAAATGTCTTTTGTCTGCTTGGCCCAAGGTAAGCACTCTGTCCATGGACATATGACCAAACTTATTTTTAGTTCTTCTGTTTACTATGTTTGAGAACTGAGCTCACAGTCTTTCTCTGTATTAACCTGTTATTAACATGTAAAACACACTGAACTAGACATCAGAGAATTCCTCCACTGTTTCTCCTAAGTACTAAGAATAATGGTGTGCACAAAAACAATTGTTCCAACTTGTAATATTTTGTTTATGCTCTAACAAATAAAGCTTGTCTGAAAAATCAATGTATAGAGCTAGCCACTAGATAGAAATAGAGGCCCGGCAGTGGTGGCACACACCTTTAATCCAAGCATTTGAAATGGGGAAATTTTCAAGGCCACCATGCACTACAAGAGATTGAATTATTCTCAAAGAGAAACTGAACTCACATCTTTAATCTCAGCACTGGGGAGATGGAGACAGAAAGTGTTTTGGCTTAGCAGAGGGAGGTATATAAGGCAGGGAGAGAGCCAGCTCACCCCATTCAGTCTGAGGATTGCTAGACACAGGTTCTCCTCCTTTGGGCCTGAGGACTCAGGAGAGGTAAGATGTCTCACTTGGTACTGGGTCTTTGATTCTCTAATCTTTCAGCATTAACTCTGATTTCTGCCCCTGGGTTTATTAAGACTAATTAGTATTCTGGCTACAAAACCTGTTTTGTTTTGTTTGGTTTGGTTTGGTTTGGTTTTATGACAGGGTTTCTCTGTATTTTTTCAGAGGCTTTCGGTCCATCCCAGCCTCGAACTCACAGAGATCCTCCTGCCTCTGCATCCTCCCAGGTGCTGGGATTAAAGGTGTGTAACACCACCAAACGGCACTGAACATGCTTTCTATGTATTTTCAGTACTATGACTCTGCATGACAATAGACAATCACTTGTAGAATCCTGTATCTTTATCTACTGAATATAGTACTAAGTTAGAAATCTAGGTACTTTCTAATGATCTCTTTGTCAAGTACAGGGCTCACTGATCACCCAGACCTGCTCATCTGTGGAGCCAAACAAGGAACCCTCAAAAACAGAGTGAGAAGAAACAGTAGCTAACAATCTGATGAGACAAATTCACTTTTGCCTCAGTCTGTTTCACTATAAATAATTTTAGAGACATCTACTGATGAAGATCACAGAATTATCCTGTTATATTGTGTTCCACATCAAGTCTGCGTGTGACAGAAGCTCATGGCATCATCATCTGTATGATCTCACATGCTACTTTGGAGAGGCAAAGTGGACAACCACAGTAGATAGTAGTGTTTTGGAAATCTCAAGGACAGCAGTGACCAACAATATCAAAGCAGGCTACTGTGAATGCTTTGTTTTAAATCTGTGTTTCTTTTGAGGGTCATCATTGACTGAGATGGAAATTTTTCATTTATGCTCTAATTGTATATCTTTCCAGAGACTTAGATATATTTTAAGCATTTTAATAGACCATAATATTATGAATCCTTATGACATATTTAGACATCCCTACTGTTATATTTCTCTCTCTCCTGTGTTTATGACTGTTCCTTCTCCATTAATCTCTCTCCCTTTCTCTCTCCCTCTCTATCTCTTTATCTCTCTCTCTCTACACACACACTTAACCTTTATTTCACCCCCTTCTTCATCATTGTTTCCTGATTTTTTTCTACTGTCCAATATTTACCCACTCCCCACATTTACTTGTCTGGTTATACCAGTTACTCCTGGTTGTGTACTCCTATTTGAAGATTTGGAGCAAGGTACTTTGTCTTTTTTTCTGGGTCTGACTGGAGTCACTCAATATTATCTGTTTAGAGTCACCAATTTAGCTGCACACATCATGATTTCAATTTTTCTTACAATTGAATGGAATTACATGGTGACACATATTCCAATCCCACTTTCCCATCCACAGTTATGCATGGATACACAATATGCTTGTGTGTTTTGTGCATGCACACTTCAAATAAGCCCTAACTTTCTCCTCCACTGTGTTCCTCTCTACTGATTTTGCTTAACACCCACTGGAATAACCCAGGACTTTTGTGAGGCTGAAGTTTTGGAAGTGTGTTGGAGAGCTTGGGCTCTGCTGAAGACTACACCTAAAGACAACATATCTCCATCTAAATTGCATCCATAGAGAGAATTTTAGACTTGAAGATGAGGCTTGCTGTGTCTTTCCCTTTCCTAGACTGATTTATTGATTGTGATCTAGTGTAAGGTCAATGTAAGTAAGTACAGCTGTGGTTAGTTATTGTTTACAACAGCTATATGGAGTCTAGGGAATGGCATGTCTTAGGCTTCCCTCTCTTTCCCATCTTATTTCCTTTCTTCTTCTATTCCTCAGTGTTCACAGAACCTTAGATTGAAGATATAACAGATGTTGTAGGCCACGAAAAATATACCCATAGAGATATTTTGTTTGTATTCAAACAAATGAAATTTGCATAAATAATACATTAGTTGTAACTTTTTTATTTTTGACAGTATTGCAAGTGTAGATATATTTTGTTTATAATCTAAAAATTAAGCTTGCCTCACAATCACACTGCAGAACCAAGTCACTAGTTAGGCACACTCCTAGTTAAGATCAAAGTCACTAGTTAGTCTCACATCTATGCCAGGAATTAATCATAGAGTCAATGCAGAGGTGGCCCTGCCTTTCATCCCAGCAATCAAGAGACAGAGGCAGATGGATCTCTGTTAGATCAAGGCCTCCCTGGCCTATGCAAGAATGACTCAGGCTAAAAGAGAAATGGAGCTGCCATCATTGATCCCTGCTATTAGGAACACAAGCCTTTAATTCCAGGAGTAGGGAGATGAGAACAGGATTGATGATGTGTTGGAAAGAGGAATCTAAGTCAGAAGGATCAGTGCTATGTGAGGTTTGGTGGAGATAATTGCAGTCTGAGAATTCCTTGAGGCAGTATTGCCCATTTTGACTTAGATAAAGGTAAGAGGTAGCGGTTGGCCTCTTTGTTTTTCTAATCTTCAGACAATCTTTATTTGTTAGATTACAACAAAAGATCACTACACATACCTTTCTTATTTTCTGCATCTGGTATTGGTATTCACCTAGGTGTAGGTGGGGACAGTGCATTTTCGGGGGGTGGTCTAAGCACCTTAGTTAGCATCAGACACAGAGGACAAATATGTTTTAGAGTCACTAAAATGATAAGATCACCATCTACTGGTGACAGCAGAACAATGCAGGATGAACTCAGAGGTTGGTTATTAGCATGCACTGACCACTAACATATTGAGACACATATTTGGGGTGGGGGATTGGAGGCATGGTTTCTATGTGGCTTTGGAGGCTATCTTGGAATCATATATTGTAGACCAGGGTGGTCTCAAACTCACAGAGTTCTGCATGCCTCTGCCTCCTGAGTGCTGGTATTAAAGGCATGCACTACAACTGCCTGGCAATTTTGTCTTTCTTTTTTATCTGTTTTCTGTTTTGGTTTTTTCAGACAGGGTTTCTCTGTATATATTTGGGACCTATCCTGGAACTCGCTCTGAAAAACAGACTTGCTTTCAACTCACAACAATCTTCCTGCAAGTCCATCCCCCGTGGTGTCTCTCCCCACCTCATAATTGCCATATTTTGTTTTGGCTTATTAGGTTTCTGTTAGAGATGGGACACAGGCATCATATTTAGTTTGATTTTGTTGGTGTAAATTGAACCCCAAGAATTTCATTGTTCAATTGAGGTGAGGTTACATAATTCTATCTGTGTGGGAGGGGTACTGGGATACAGAGTCCTCTTATAATCAGTTCTGCTCTAATCAGGCAGCAAGCATGTTGATAGGCTGTGTGGAAGTGAGCTCAGGCATCCTGAAATTAACTGTGTGGAAGATAATGTGAGACAGCAGGACATAGTGGTGCATTGTGGAAGGACCACTCACCTGTAAAGATATGTTGGGAGAGGTTTAGATTTAGATGGTTGAAGAGAAAGACTGCAGAGTGGATGTAGCTATAGAATGCTCAGTAATTGGATTTTGGGATACCAAGTAGGGTGAGGAGTGTGAAGTTCCACTGTAAAAATAAAGAGTTTAGGGTCACAGACAAAGATTCAGATATAACAACCAGGCCTGCAATGTTGGGAATTTCTAGTGCATGTAGGGTGCTGAGGAAAAGGACAGATACTCAATGGCACTCAAAAACCACAGACAATCACAAGATCCAGCTCAGGAGTCATGGGAAAGTCACCAGTCAACAGCACAGTGACAGGTAAACCTGTCCTGGGATATAAGAGGAAAGGGTCCAGGGATGCAAATAGTTTCTCTGCTGTTTATAAAGTATCTGGCTCTGAATTTCTGCTGTGGATGCCTTAGCATTATGAACAAATTTCATTTTATATGTACTGGACTATTCTTCCTCTTTTATTGATACTCATTGCAAAATATTCTTATAGAAACATGTAGCAGAATATTTGAATTTATGTCTTGATATTTGCAAACACTTCTCTTTGATACAATAGAAAGGACAAAGGTCTTCAAGTATAGAGTCATCCATGCAGACTTCCATGTTAAATCAGTGTCCTATTCAAACAGAGACACATAAAAAGTAGGGAATTGGCATTCTCAACCAGGAAATGAAATCACATCCAAAATTAGCATTTTTTGAGTTCCATGTTCATAGTTGTAAACACTAACATTTAACATTGAAATTTTTCCCCAGCATTAATTTTTCAACTGAGAAATATGCACTGTCGAGTAAATATAGCATTCTAAATAGTGTTTTGACAGATTTGTGGAAAACAACTTTTATCCAACCAATGGTGAGGCAACGACAGCTGGATGTCTGTGATATACAGGCTATCCCTTCACTATATTGATTTCTACTTCCACCTGGGCTTCGTGGTGAGAATACTTCTCTGATGAAAAAAAGAAATTTGAATTTTTGTGCTGAGTTCTTAAAGTTGCACTCTTGAGCCTGTTTCTTCGTATCAGGCCACAGTGTGGGGGAATGGAGGCAGCAGGTCTCTGAAGAACTGGCCTACCATGTGTAGTGGCTCTGCAGGAGGAGGCAGGAACCGGCTGGCTCCCTACAGCAGGCCTAAACAACTTTCCAACAAGTGGCAGCATGACCTATTCGACAGCCACTTCTGTGGTGGAGCCAGCATGGAGATGGGCAGAAAGCTGTTGGTGTCAAACCTTGACTGTGGGGTGTCAGACTCGGATATGCAGGAACTCTTCTCAGAGTTTGGAACACTGAAGACAGCAGCTGTGCACTACGATCGCTCCGGTCGAAGTTTAGGGACAGCACATGTGCACTTTCAACAGAAGGCAGATGCCCTGAAGGCTATGAAACAGTACAATGGTGTCCCTTTAAATGGCCTGCCCCATGAACATTCAGCTTGTGACATCACAGACTGACTCACAAAGAAAACCTGCACAGAGAATGAACAGAGGTGCCATGAGGAGAAACCATGGCTCAGGCGTGTTTTGGTGGTGGCCTCATCCGGAGAGGGATCCATGGATGTAGCATTGGAAGAGGTAGAGGTACAAGCAGGAACTCAAAGCAGCATCTTTCTGCAGAGCAGTTGGATGCACAGCTGGATGAGTACAATGCACAGATGGACACCAGTTAAACAGCCGGGCAGATCCACAGAAGTGACAGGACCCAGAAGCTTCGTCTGTAATTCCTAGAGGGAGGGTTGGCAACTGGACTGTGCAGATAATGGTGGATTTCTTTTTTCTTTCTCTCCTCTCTCCTCTCTCTCTCTCTCTCTCTCTCTCTCTCTCTCTCTCTCTCTCTCTCTCTCTCTTCCTGTTTTACAATACGATATAAAAACTCATGTAAATGCTTTTGTTAAAAAATTCTGAAACAGACCTGTTTAGCAACGAGTCATTTTGGAGATAGAGTTTACTGGTTGCTGTTGTGGAGAAGGTGACATTTCCACCTTTGCCATAATAAACTAGAATTGTGTGTAAGAAAATCAAAACAAAATAAAACAGAATTCTGGCGACAAAACCTGTTGTGTTTTATTTTGTTGTGTGCTGACACCTAGTGGTGTGACTGTGGACTTCCCACAGGAAGAGGCTCAATAGCTGCAGTCTCTTAGGGGGATTTGTACAGAGCAAGGATGCTACAGAGTTGCAGCAGTATGTATTCTGTGGGTGAGAATTGTTTGCTTGCAGTCTCCCTTGCTCCTCCTTAGGGTTTCTTGGATAATTTCTTGTTAAGTGTATTTCTTTCTGGGAACTTTTCATTAAATTTGGTCTATATTCAATTCAATAATTCATAGTTGTGTGCTTTTGTGATCCCAATCATTCAGTTCCATTTCTGCTCCTGAGATTTGACTGGGAAGTGATTCGAAGTGGTGTCCAAATTACAATCAATTAAGATGCTTTCTAGTTATTTTCAGTGTTATAATTACAAATGAAAATTGGGGATTCACCTGTAGAATCCTGTATCTTTACCCACTTGAGTACAGTTTTGCATTAACAATCCAGGTGTTTTCTTTCTGAATGATCTCTTTCTTATGTTGTGGGAAACTCCAATATCCACCACAGATGTGGATAGTATCCTAGATGTTACTCAGTATCTACAGTCAACATCAGCCTATCTCTATCAATGGATACAATAGGTTCTGGATACAGGGGAGGATTCAAGACTTGGAGTTACATAATGACCTAACAATACCTCACAAACTTTAACAAAGGCAACAAATACAGGAAAAACTCACTCACAATACACTCCCACCAAAAGCAAATTAAAAGCATACAAGAATCGACAGTCAATGGTCATTAATATCCCTCTATATCAATGGTCTTAACTAACCTATATAAAGACACAGACTAAAAGAAAGGATACAAAGACAAAATGCATCTTTCTCCTGCATGCAAGAAACAGACCTCTCCTTCAAGAACAGACATTCCCTCAGTTAAAGATTTTGAAAAGATTTTCCAAGCACATGGCCCTAAGAAGCATGCTGGTATAAATATCCTAATATCTAGCAAATTAGACTACAAATGAAAAATAATAAAAAGAGATAAAGAAGGCTATTTCATATTCATCAATAGAAAAGTCCATAAATATGAAATCTCACTACTCAACAATTTTGCTCCAAATACAAAGTCACCGTCAGTTGTTAAGGAAACAGTACTAAAACTCAAATCACACATTAAACCACACACACTTAGAGTGGGAGACTACATAAACATTATAAAAAAACACTCTCACCACTGGATGGCACTACCAGACAGAAACTTAACAAACAAATAAAGGAAATAACAGAAGGTGTTACACAATTAGGTTTAACAGACATGTATAAAATTTCCCATCAAAACACAAAGGAATAGACATTCTTCTCAGCACCACATAGAGCCTACTCAAAAACAGAACACATACTCATCAATAAAGCAAACTTCAACAGATCCAAAAAATTGGAAAACCACCCTGAAACTTATCAGACCATCACAGCTGAAAATTAGAATTCAACAACAAATAAAATTGCAGAAACCATACAAACTCATGGAAATTGAACAATGCTCAACTCTTCACACCTGGGTAAAGAAAGAAATAAAGAAAGCAAGCAAAGACTTCTTAGAATTCAGTGCAAATGAAGGCACAATATACTCGAACTGATGGAACTATCTGAAAGCAGTGCTGAGAAGAATGTTCAAAGCATTAACTGCCCATATGAAGAAACTGGAGAACACTTGAAAGCTCTAGAACAAAATGAAGCAAAGTCACCCAGAAGAATTAGATGCCAGGAAATAATCAAATATGAAGCTGAAATCATTAAAATAGAAACAAAGAAAACAATACATAGAATCAATGAAACCAAGAGCTGGCTCTTTGAGAAAATCGACAAGATAGATGAAACATTAACCAACTTAAGCAAAAGGGAGAACATGCAAATTAAGAAATGAAAATGGGGACAGAACAACAGCCACAAGGGAAATCCAGAGACTAATGACCTCATACTTTGAACATCTATACTAAAAAATGGGAAAATTTAAAGGAAATGGACAATTTTATGGTAGATATCACATACCTAAATTAAATCAAGAATAGGTAAGCAATTTATATAGACCTATAAACCCTAATGAAATAGAAGCAGTCTTCAAAAATTTCCCAACCAAAAAAGCCCAGTCCCAGATGGTTTCAGTACAAAATTATACCAGAAATTCAAAGAAGAGCTCCTGAAACTGTGCAAACGATACAAACCAGTACTCCTCAAACTGTTCCACACAATAGAAGCAGAAAGGTCATTGCCAACTTGTCACACAAGCCACACAAAGTGCAACTAAGAAAGTGAACTACAGGCCAATATTCCTTATGAACACTGATGCAAATACACTCAACAATATATAGTGGACAATCAAATACAACAACACATCAGAAAAATTGTCACCATGATCAAGTAGGCTTCATCCCTGTGAGGAAGGGATGGTTAAACATATGAAAATCCATCAATGCAATGCACCATATAAATAAACTGAAAAAGAAAAACCAAATGATCATCTCAGTAGATGGTGAACAATCTGTGACAAAACCTAAAAGACTTGGAGACATCAGGAATAACAGAAACATATGTAAACATTATAAATACCATATAGACTAAACCCATAGCCAACATCAAACTAAATGGAGAGAAACTCCATGTGATTGCTCTAAAATCAGGAACAAGACAAGTCTGTCTATTCTCTCCATTTCTCTTCAATATTGTGCTCAAAGTATTAGTAGAGCAATAAGACAACAAAATGAGATCAAGGGGCTAGAAATTGAAAAGGAAGAATTCAAACTTCCACTCTTTGCAGATGATATGATAGTTTACCTAAGTGATCCAAAAAACTCTACTAGGGAACTCCTACAGCTGATGACACCTTAAACAAAGTGGCAGGTTAAAAGACTAGCTCAAGAGATCAGTAGCTCTACTAAATATAGAATTAATGGGCTGAGAAAGAAATCACCATTTACAGTAGCCCAAAACAACATAAACTATATTGGGGTATTGCTAACCAAACAAGTGAAAGACCTGTATAGCAAGAACTTTGAGTCTTTAAAGAAAGAAATTAAAGAGATACCAGAAATGGAAAGATCTCCCATGGTCCTCCTGAAACTGAGAAGCTTCTGTAAGGCAAAGGTCACAGACAGCCTGAAAAACGGTACCCACAGAATGGGAAAAGATCTTCACCAACTCCACATCTGACAGAGGGCTGATTTCCAAAATATACAATTAACTCAAGAAGCTAGCCACCAAAACACCAAACAATCTAATTAAAAAGAGGTGTATAGAACTAAATAGAAAATTCTCAATAGAAAAATCTAAAATGGTTGAAACAAACTTAAGAAACTGCTCAACATCCTTAGCCATCAGGGATATGCAACACAAAACAACTGAGATACCATCTTACAGTGACCACAGTGACTAAAATAAAAAATACTAAAGACAGTCTATGTTGGAGAGGATGAGGTGAAAGACAAACACTCTTCCATTGTTTGTGGGAGTACGAACATGTACGACCACTTTGGAAATCAGTATATTGGTTTCTCAGGAAAATGGGAATCACACTACCTCAAGATACAGCAATTCAAATCTTGGCATATACCTAAAATATGCACATACATACAACAAGGACATATATCCAACTATGTTTGAAGCAGCATTGTTTGTAATAGCCAGAACCTGGAAGCAATCAAATGCCTCTCAACAGAAGAATGGATGGAGAATATGTGGTACATTTACACAATTGAGTATTACTCATTAGAAAAAACAATGAAATCTTGAAATTCACAGACAAGTGGATGGAACTGAAAGAAAATATCCTGAGTGAGGTAACCTCAATCACAGTGAGACAAGCAGTTTATATACTAACTCATACATGGATATTAGGCATAAAGCAAAGGTCTACCAGTCTACAATCCACACAACCAAAGCAACTAGGAAACAAGAAGGGCCACAAAGGAAGAAAGCATGGTTCTCCCAAACAAAGGGAGTCAGAAAAGAACCTCTGATCTAATTGGGAGCACAGCGGAGGGGGGAGAGAGGAGGGAAGAGGAAAGAGGAGAGTGGGAGAAGGGTAGGGGGAGGGGTACAGGAGGGATCAATCTAACTGAGAAAGTGGAGGAATATTGGAGGGCAAAGTGGAGAAGCCTTGATAGAGGGTGCAAGTGTACACTTGGTGAGAAGACAGGCACTCAGAAAATATTCGGAGATCCAAATGGATGACCCCAAATAAGAACCTAGTCACTGGTGGAGAGGCAGCTTTGATGCCCTTCCCCATAATGAGATTGATTACTACATTGGTTGTCATTCCTAGAGCCTTTATCCAGTAGGTGATCAAAGCAGAAGCAGGCAACCACAGCTAAACATTCAGTTATACTCCTGAAATCCAGTTGTGGATAGGGAGGAGGGATGAGCAAAGGGAAAAAGACCATTCTGATGAAACACACAGAAACAGGTGACCTGACCTAGAGAGAGCTGGGGAACCAGCTGTGGATCGAACTAAGCCCTCTGAATGTGAGTGCCTGCTAGGAGTCCTATGCACTCTATAGGACCTCTAAGAATGGAGCCAATGTATATTCCTAGTGCACAAATGGACTTTGGGTGCCCATTCCCTAGGAGGGATACTATTGCAGCCAGATACATGAAAGAGGGCCTAGGTCCTCCCCTAAATGATGTGACAGACTTTGATCATTCCCAATGGAGAGCCTCACTATGCTTGGGGAATGGGTGGGGGATGGTTTGGGGAATGGGAGGGAGGGCATAGGAGGATGGGAGTGTGAGGCAATGGAGGTATTGATGTGTAAAACAAGGTACAACACAGAGATACTCATTGGTCTCATTAATGGGGATGATGGAATCAGAATCTGGGAAAATAGTTGGACTGAGGGAAGGAGAGCTGACACTACATGGGCTCTCCTATAAGTATATATTGGACTAAGTGTCTGGAGAAGTAATTAAGTGGTACACTGGTGTAGGAGAACTGACAACTAACTGTCACTGGAACATGGAATTCTCAAAATCAGAGGCCATGAGAAGGACAGGAATCCTTTCCTCCTTTCCATGATAGTTCTCTAACCTTCTTCCTCTGCTGCTTCTGCTCTATAGATCACTTCTTGTTGTTGATCAACTCACAGGCCTGATCAATTTTGGAGAAAATGGATGCCTGTTCTAATCTATTATTCAAGGGAAGTGTTGAGGAGGAGAGGTCACAAGTGATGATCTCTGACACGTGGAGAAAAAGGACTCCAAGTGTGGGACAATATTTGAATGGCTGAATACAGGTGGAGTACTGACACCTGATGCTCTCTCACATATAGAATCCAAGCTGACCAATTCTGGCAGAGGGACACAATCTTTGGGGTGTACACACCTACTAGGTGATTGGTGACCATGTTCCTGAGTTAGTTCTCTGCTCTTTGCCTATCCTGCCTCTCTCTACCTGAACACTTCTGACAGCATTTCTTCTCAACTTGTGACCAACCATGGGGATATTGTGTTCGTGGAGTGAGAAGTAACTTGAGGGGCTATGTTTAGGGGCACAGCTGATCCTTGAATGGCTCTGGCACAGAAAACCTGCAGTGGATGATATGTCAGGAGGGACAGTACACATTGGGAATCAGACATCTCCTGATAGCCATAGCCAGAATTCACAAGTAGTTCTTGGAAATTTTTTGGATTCAGTCTAGCATGCCTGTTCTTGAACAAGATCTATAGCAACAAGCAAAAGAGATCAGGAGTGTCTGAGTGCCCCATTTATTTCCCAAATCTGAAGATGCTGGAAGAAATGCTATGACTTTGCTCTCAATCCGTGACCTATCACAGATTTCTAAGATGAAGGGATAAAAGTAGGATAAAGACAAGATGAGCTGTCAAGTCAAAAGCTACAGTGAGGGATTGACCATCAAATATGTCTTTGTGGGGACTACACCTGTCATCCACTGTGTCCAGATCATCATGGAGAGAAGCCTGCAGCCTGGGTATGAGACTGTGAATTGGTCCCACAATGGATGTGCTGGGAGACAGGGACTTTATATTGTCTGAAACAAGGACATATGTGAGATCTTCAGAATGGATTGATGCAGAAATAGCTTTCAAGAATTCTCTTGACTTTGGAAGGAGTTAAAAAAAGATGTCAGGATGGCAGATCAGGATCCCAGCCTGACAGGATTCAGCCCACCCAGATACTGCCAGCTTCCAAGTCCCATTCTCCACCCACAGGACAGGGAAGTTGATGGTCTAGCCTTCGGAGAGTTTGCCAAGGTTTCAATAATAGGATGGACTCCATTGATGCAAGAGGAAAGCCACCAGGGTAT
This sequence comes from Mesocricetus auratus, assembly GCF_017639785.1. Classification (NCBI taxonomy): domain Eukaryota; kingdom Metazoa; phylum Chordata; class Mammalia; order Rodentia; family Cricetidae; genus Mesocricetus; species Mesocricetus auratus. The sequence continues at coordinate 20,058 of NW_024431752.1, forward strand.
TGGACCTGCTCCCACCCACTGAAAAGGATCTGTGGTAACATACCTACCAGGGGAGGAAGAGACTCCTTCTGCACCCACAGGAAGACAATATAAAAACACATCAACCAATAGAAAAAACAATATGACACTACCAGAAACTAGAGAATGTACACAAGACCTGAACATCCCATTTCAGAGGAAGCCAAAGAGAAAATCCTTAAAAACAACTTCATGAATATGATACAGTCCCTCAAAGAGCATATAAGGAAAGTCCTTAAAAACATGGAAGAAAAAATAAACCAAAATAACACAGGAAGTAGAGAAAAAATAACTCAATAAATGTAAGAATTGCAATAAATGGAGGAAAAAAATCCAAAAAATGCAAGAAATGGAAGAAAAGACAAACCAAAAATTCAACAAATGCATGAAAGAGAGGAAATGACAAAGCAAAAATTACAAGAAACAATTCAAGCAGTGCGAGTGTTGAAAGCTGAAATAGAGCCAATAAATAAAACACAGTCTGAAGGAATGCTGGAAACAGAAAAGCTGAGCAAATGGTCAGTACTTCAGATACAAGCATAACTAACAGAATACAAGAGATGGAAGAAAAATCTTAGGTGTTGAAAATACACTAGAGGAAATAGATTCATCAACCAAAGAAAATATTAAGTCTAATAAATCCCTAATACAAAATATCTAGGAAATATGGGACACTGTAAAAAGATCAAACATAAGGATAATAGATATAGAAGAAGGTGAAGAAAACCAACTCAAAGGAGCAGAAAACAATCTTGCCAAAAGAAGTGTATAGATTCAATGCAATCCCTATCAAAATTCCATCACAATTCTTCAAGGACCTGGAAAGAACATTAATCAACTTTATATGGAAAAACAAAAGGCCCAGGATAGCCAAAACATCCCTATACAATAAAGGAACTTCAGGAGGCATCACCATACCTGACTTCAAGCTCTATTATAGAGCTATAGTCCTGAAAAAAGCTTGGTATTGGCACAAAAATAGGCAGGTAGACCAATGGAACTGAATCAAAAGCCCTAATTTTAACCCACACACCTATGAACACCTGATTTTTGACAAAGAAGCTAAAACTGTACAGTGGAAAAAAGAAAGCATCTTCAACAAATGGTGCTGGCATAACTGGGTACTGGTATGCAGAAGACTGCAGATAGATCCATGTTTATCGCCTTGTACAAAACTTAAGTCCAAATGGATCAAAGATCTCAACATACATCCAGCCACACTGAAACTTTTAGAAGAGAAAGTGGGAGATACTCTTCAACGAGTTGGTACAGGAGACCACTTCCTAAATATAACACCAGTGGCACAGGCACTGAGATTGACAATTAACAAATGGGACCTTCTGAAACTAAAAAGCCTCTGTAAGGCAAAGGACACAGTCAACAAGACAAAAAGGCAGGCCACAGAATGGGAAAAGAAATGCACTAACCCTACATCTGACAGTGGGCTAATCTCCAAAATTTAAAAAGAACTCAAGAAACAAGTCTCCAAAACACCAAAGGATCCACTGGAAAGGTGGGGTACAGAGCTTAATAGAGAATTCTCAGTAGAGGAGGCTAAAATGTCCAAGAGACACTTAAGAAAGTGCTCAACATCCTTAGCCATCAGGGAAATGCAAATAAAAACAACTCTGAGATACCATCTTACTCCTGTCAGAATGGCTAGAATCAAAAACACCGAAGACAATTTATGCTGGAGAGGATGTGGAGAGAGAGGAACACTCCTCCACTGCTGGTGGGAATGCCAACTCATACAGCCTCTTTGGAAATCAGTATGGAGATTCCTCAGGAAAATGGGAATTAATCTACCACTAGACCCAGCAATTCCACTCTTAGGCATTTATCTAAATGAGGCAGGTTCATACAACAAGGGCATCTGCTCCACTATGTTCATAGCAGCATTGTTTGTAATAGCCAGAACCTGGAAGCAACCTAGATGCCCCTCAACTGAAGAGTGGATAGAGAAAATGTGGTACATTTACACAATGGAGTATTACTCAGCAGAAAAAAACAATGGAATCTTGAAATTCGCAGGGAAATGGATAGCACTGGAAGAAACCATCCTGAGTGAGGTAACCCAGTCGCAAAAAGACAAACATGGTATGTACTCACTCATATATGGATTTTAGATATGGATCAGGATAGTGCCAGTCTGCACTTCCACAGATAGAGAGTCTGGGAAACAGGAAAGAACCTAAAAGATATGCATATATGCATAGTACCCAAGAGAAGAGGATGGAGACAAGATCCTCTGAATGGATGGGGAACATGGCAAGGGATGGGGGGAGTGGGACCTGGGAAGAATAGAGGGGGTAAAGAGGAAGGGAGTTGGTCATGGGGGAACAGGAAGTTGAGGGGGTGGGGGTAGAATAGGGGAAAGGGGAATCATAGGATCGAAGACAGATCAGGCACCAGAGTGACCTCGAGTCATCTAAAGGTATAACATCAATTGGCAAGCTAAGCAATAGTGGAGGGACCTCCTCGAATGCCCATTCCTGATAATGAACTTGATGTCTATAACCATCCAGGAGCCTTCATCCTGTGACTGATGGAAGCAGAGGCAAACACACAACTAATCACTGAACTGAACCCAAGGAACCCAGTGACAGAGAGAGTGGTGTGATGAGCAAATTGGCAAAGAATGGGCTGGCAAAACCAGCAGAGACAGCTGATCTGAACAGGGGAGTGCTCTTGGACACCAGACCGACAGTGGGGAGGCCAGCATGGGACTGATCTGGACCCCCCAAATGTGAGTGTCAGTGAGAAGGCCTGGGCAACCTATGGGGCCCTGAGCTGTGGATCAGTGTCTATCCCTGGTATACAAACTGTCTTCATGTACCTATAGCACAAAGAGAGATGCTCTCTCAGCCTGGACTCTTAGGGGAGTGCCTTGACCCTACCAAGAGTAAAATGACAGACTCTAGATATCCCCTATGTGGAAGGATTTGGCAATAGGGTGGGAGGGAGGGGGAAGGGGAGTGCGGGAAGAGGGGAGGGAGAGGGAACTGGGATTGACATGTAAAACAAGCTATTTAAAATTAAAATAAAAAATGATAAAAAAAGATAAAGGGGATTATTCCATTTTTTATATCTGTGGAGATTTGCTGTTTCCTTTTATATGCTCAATTTTAGAGAAAGTTCCATGTGTTGCTGAGAAGAATGTGTATCCTTTTTGTGTTTGGGTGAAATGTTCTATAGATGTCTGTTAAACCCAGTTGGGTCATAACTTCTATTAGTTCTTTTGTTTCTTTATTAAGTTTCTGTCTGGAGTTCCTGTCTAGCAGTGAGAGCAGAGTGTTGAAGACTCCTACTATTTTTGTATGAGATTTTATGTGCGATTTTAGTTTTAGTAATGTTTCTTTCACGTATGTGGTGGCCTTTGTATTTGGGGCATAGATATTCAAAATTGAGACTTCATCTTAATGGACTTTTCCTTTGATGAATATGAAGTGCCCTTCTTCATCTCTTTTGATTGATTTTAATTTGAAGTCTAGTTTTCAGATATTATGATTGGGACACCCACTTGTTTCTTGGTTCCGTTTGATTGGAAAATCTTTTCCCAACACTTCACTCTGAGGTAACGTCTGTCTTTGACGTTGAGATGTGTTTCTTGTATGCAGCAGAAGGATCGGTTCTGTCTTTGTATCCATTCTGCTAGTCTGTGCCTTTTTATCTTTTTATGGGCAAGTTGAGACCGTTGACATTGTGGGATATTAGTGATCTTTGATGATTCTTTTTTGTGCTTGATTTATTTGTAGTGGAGTTATGGTGTGTAGGTTCTCCTCCCTTTTTCTTTTTGTGTTTGCTAAAGTGGGATTATCTATTGCCTGTGTCTTTGTGAGTGTAGCTATCTCCATTGTTTCTCGGTTTTCCTCCCAGCACTTTCTGCAGAGCTGGATTCATGGATACGTATTGTTATGTTTGGTTTTGTCATGGAATATTTTGTTTTCTACATCTATGGCAATTGAAAGCTTTGCTGGATATAGTAGTCTGGGCTGGCATCCTTGTTCCCTTAGCATTTGTAGGACATCTTTCCAGGATCTTCTGGCTTTCATTGTTTCCTTTGAGAAGTCACGTGTAATTTGGATAGATCTGCCTTCATATTTTACTTGGCCTTTTTCTTTAGCTGCTCTCAATATTTTCTCTTTATTTTGTAGGTTTTCTGGTCCAGCCTATTTGGTGTTCTGTTACATTCTTGTACTTTCATAGGCATATCCTTCTTTAAGTTAGGTAAGTTTTCTTCTATGATTTTGTTGAATATGTTTTCTGTGCCTTTGAGCTGTATTTCCTCACCTTCTTCTATACCTATTATTCTCAGGTTTGGCTTCTTCACGGTGTCCCATATTTCCTGGATATTTTGTGTTAAGGATTTGTTGGTTTTGATATTTTCTTGGTTGATGACTGTATATCCTCTAATGAGTCTTCAATACCTGAGAGTCTCTATTCTACCTCTTGTATTCTTTTGGTGATACTTGCATCTGTTGTTCCTGATCATTTACCCAGCCTTTCTATTTCCAACATCCCCTCGTTCTGTGTTTTCTTTATTGTTTCTATTTCAGCTTTCAATCCTTCAACTGAGTTGTTTCCTTCATTTGTTTGGTTGTTTTTTCTTGGTCCTCTTTAGATTCTTTTAGAGATTTGTTTATTTCTTGAAATTTTCCTCCATTTCATGTAGTTTTTGTTTGTTTTTTCTTCTATTTCTTTAAGGGATTTCCTCGTTTCCTCTTTGAGGGTCTCTAACATCTTAGTAAAATAATTTTAAGGTATGCCTCCTCTGCTTTTTCTATGTAGTGCTTTACAGGTCTTGCTGGCATTGGTTCTCTAGATTATGGTGGAGTCATATTGGTCTTCCTGTTGCTGAGTGAGCTCTTATTCTGTCTTCTTCCCATCTCTTCTTCCAGTGGGTGCAGGTGGGGTCTTTCCATCTCCACTGGTCTCCTTATTTCCTGAGCTGAAGATGGGGATGCTGACACTGAAGCTGAAGCTGAAGCTGGGATTTTGCGAGGTTGTGTCCTGGAAGGGCTGATGCCTTTCCTGTGTGGTCAGGTCTTCTGGATGCCAGAAGCAGGGCCCCAGAAGTTTGAATGAATGGGTGTTAGATGGGTAATGGGAAGTGCCCCCCCTTCACCCCCCATGCCCATGATCACTTGAAGCTGTGGTTGCTGGAGTTTGGTGCCTGGAAGAGCTAGATGCCTTTCCTTTGTGGGTGGGTTTTCTTGATGCAAAGAGAGTGTGACCCTGGAATATTGAGGGGATGGGTGTTGGGGAGGGGATGAGGAGTGGACCCAGGGACACCCAAGCTCATGTGAAGCTGGGGTCGCAGGAGGTTGGTGCCTAGAATGGCTGATGCCTTGCCTGTGTGGGCGGGTCTTCTGGATGCCAGGAGCAGATCCCCGGAAGATTGAGGGGATGGGTGATGGGCAGGGGATGGGGAGTGACCCCATGGAGACACAAGCTCACCTGAAGCTGGCATCTCCAGAGGTTGGGGCCTGGAAGGGCTGATCTACTTTTAACTTTTTTTTCCAGTTTAAATTTAGATAAGAAACAAGGTTGCTTCACAAGTCAGTTCCAGGTCACTCTCCCATTCCCTCCCTTCCTCCCGAGCCCTCCACCCCCAGTTATCCCCTCATTTCCCCAGGGAGGGTGAGGCCCTCCATGGGGGTGTGCATAGTCTGTCATTTCATATAGGGCAGGGCCTAGACCCTTCCCCAAGAGTTCGGGGTGAGAGTGCACCTCACATTGTTCTATGGGAGTCCAAAGTCCATGTGTATACTTGGGATGGGTACTGATCTGCTGCCCAAGGCTCAATAGATTCCCTAGGCCTCCTCACTGACACCCAGATTCAGGGGGTCTTGATCAGTCCCATGATGGATTCCCAGGCTGATGCCTGGGATTCAAGAGTTAACCCAGGGACTCCCAAGCTCATGTGAAGGGTCACAGAAGGTTGGTGCCTGGAATGGCTGATGCCTTGCCTGTGTGGTCAGGTCTTCTGGATGCCAGGACCAGATCCCTGGAAGATTGAGGGGATGGGTGATGGGCAGAGGATGGGGCATGGCCCCACGGAGACACAAGCTCACCTGAAGCTGGCATCTCCAGAGGTTGGGGCCTGGAAGGGCTGATCTACTTTTAACTTTTTTGAGACAGGGTTTCTTTGTGTACTTAGACTGCCCTTGAACTCCCTCTGTACATCAGACTGACCTTGAAATCACAGAGATCTGTTTGCCTCTGCCTCCTGATTACTGGGATTAAAGTCGTGTGCCACCACACCTAACTGCAATCTTTATGTTTTCCTCCCGAGTGCTGGGATTAAAGGCATGTGCCACCACACCCAGATTCTCTCTTTGTTTTTTCCAGTATCTTGTTTCTTTTTCTCTTCCAAGTCTACCTATATTTTTAAACATGATCATGACTTTAAGAGGTTTAATTGAATCTGAATCTGACTTTACTGTAAAACTTCATGATTTTCTGTCTACATGTCTAATATAGGCTAAATAACATTGCTAAAATTAAAGCAAAAACAGCTGCTGGCTTTGCATCATGGCAGGCATAAGTTTTCTGCCATCATTGGGATCTGTTCTCACTGCCTTAGTGTATGCAGGCATCTAGCAGCATGGTGCTGTCTTGGAGATGTGATCACTGCCACTGCCAGCTGCCCTTACATACCATTCAATTGTTAGCAGGGCCTCTTAAAAGATCCCTGAGGGTTTCTGTTTGTTTGTTTGTTTGTTTTTTGCTGCTCATGCTAAGACAGAAAGACTCCCTGTTTCTAAAAAGGAAAAATTTGTTTCTAAAATCCTTTTAAACTTTTGCCATTCTATGTGAAAATTTCTGCAACATGTTCTGACTCCCTATGTAATGTGTAGTCTTCCAGCCAGTCGTATGGGCCCTGCCTCAGTTTCAGCACCCAAATAACACATGATATAATATATTAATGAGGAAATTGTTGGCCCTTTTCTTGGTTTCTTATTGGCTAGCTCTGATTTCATTATTAACCCCCAACCGCTAATCTGAGTATTTTCACATGGTGTTCTCTTCCATTGTCCTACAACATAACTTCCTCTCTTTCCAAGAATTCTCCTTGTCTGCTAATCCTACCTATCTTGCTTCCCTATTGACCAACAATGATATATTTAATCAACCAATAATACAAACATATACACACAGAAGGACTTCCCCATCAGTAGTGTATCTGGTAGAAATGTGTGATAGGGCAAAGGGATGAGGAGAGGAAGGGAGAGTAAACTGAATTCAGGATGTAGATGAGAGAAGAAAAATTCCTCATGGAGGTTTTGTTTTACATTAAATAAATTGCTTTTTACTAATTATTACATTTTTAAATTAGAAACAATCTTGCTTCACATGTCAATTGAGCTTCCTCACCCTCCCCTCCTCCCACACCACCTCAAAAGTCTCCCCTCCAGCCTCCCACCCTATTCCTACACCCTTTTCCATAGGGGATATCCAGAGTCTGTCATTTCATTCAGGGCAGGACCTAGGCCCTTACTTTTAAACTGAAATTTAATTTGTATTTTACTACTTCTCATTGCAAAACTCTAAAATACTAGGAATATGTTTTGGTGGTTGTGTCTCACAATTTTAATCCCAGAACTTGGGATGCAGTGCAAAGTGGATCTATGTGGCCGGGCGGTGGTGGCACACGCCTTTAATCCTAGCACTCGGGAGGCAGTGGCAGGCGGATCTCTGTGAGTTTGAGGCCGGGCTGGACCGACAGCCTCCAAAACAATATAGAGAAACCTTGTCTCGTAAAATGAAAAAATATAAAAAAGTGGATCTATGTGCATTTTGAGGCCAACCTGGTTTATATAGGGTGTGCCAGGACAGGATTTCAAAGCTATACAGAGGAACCCTGTACTAAGTACAGATAGCACTCTCTGAAGATTGCATGCTGTGGGGCAGGAGTGATGGCTCAGTCAGTCAGGGAAATACTTGCTTTACAAGGCTGGTTCAGTTCACAGCTCCCAACACCTGGCTCACAATTCATTTTGGAAGTCCAGCCCATAGACATCCAAGACAATCTTCTCATCTTCTAGGGCACTCCACATTCCCATCTTGTACACAAACTTTTGTTGTCAAAAACAACTTTATTCACAGAACAAAAGAACAGACTTTGAAGCCTGAATGCCATAAATGCCCATACCTCGAGGTCCAAGGATGCAGAAACTCTTTACTAGACTATGGGCCTCCACACACATGAGGCAGACATCCATAGACAAATATACCAAGGGAAATTAATCAGTGATAAAAATTACTAAAGCTGTATATGTTAGCATATGCCTTTAATCCCAGGATATGTGTCAGAAACAGGAGAAAAATTAAGCCATGCCATTAATCTCAGACTTTTTCAGGCAGAAGGTAAAGGAGCTCTGTGTGTTTGAAGCCACTTTGCTTTAGAAGATGAGTTGTAGTACAGCTACAGCTTTGTAGAGACATTCTGTCTCAACTCTCTCCTCGTTCTCCCTTTTCCCTTCTCTCTTTCCTCCTTAAGAATCGTGGTCAGGGCTGGAGATATGACTCAGTAGTTGAGACAACTGATTTTTCTTCCTGATGACCTGGGTTCAATTCTGAGGAAGCACATGAGAGCTCACACCTGTCTCTAATGACAAGATATTATACACTTACACAGACATACTTGCCTGCAAAATACAAATGCAAATTAAATTTTTAAAAGGTGTGCTATGTTGTCACATTCCTTTAATCCAAGCACTTGGGATGCAGAGGCAGGTCAGATCTCTGTGAGTCTGAGGACAGCCTGGTCTACAGAGCAAGTTTGAGGACAGGTACCAATGTAACATAGAGAAACCCTGTCTGAAACAAACAAACAAAGCAGACTCTGGTCACGCTATGTAGCTCTTTTGGCCTGGAACTCAGACATATCTCTGCCACTGACATTGCAGTGCTGGAATTAAAGAAATTCTACACTAGGAATATTTTGGCAAATTATTCCTGATTGACAACAATGTCACTTGGTAGCCCAACCTGCCGTCAAACTTGCAATTGTCATTCCTTAGCTTCCTAACCAGCTAGGGTTGCAGGTCTGTGACCCCAAGCCTGGCTCTTATGTAGCCTTTGATGACATAAAGAATGTATGATTATTTCAGTCACTTCAAAACCTAGAGACACATTGTTGTCTGTTGTTTGATATTTTCTTTCCTTTTGAGGCAGGGTCTTCTGTAGCCTAAGCAGGATTTGGAGCTGCTGGGTAGTCATTCAAGGCTTACCTGTGAGTCCTGATCATTAGGACAACTAACTGGCAAAACAGGCTTTCTGTTCCAAGCTAGGTTGTAGAGGCATTTAATGTGCCTAAATTATCTTTTGGGTTTTTGACACAGGTTTTCCATATGTAACAGCCAGGTTCATCTGGAACTCAATATCTAGACTAGGCTTGCATCAAACTCACAGAGATCCACGTGCCTTTGCCTCCCAAGTACTGGGATTAAAGGCATGTTCCACTGAGCTCAGCTTGAGTACCTTCTAAAATGTTTGAAAAATATGTTTATTCACTTTAAAGCCACCAAAATGGGGCAACTTGGGGAACAGTCAGTCTTGAGTGCCTGCAGGACATATTTCTTTTAACTTTGTATTTCTTAAAATTCTATATGAAGAATAAAGAGCAGAGTAAAAGTTGGGAAAATCAAAAAGCTGGTCACTATGTCTCACAGTTTAATGCTAGAATGTCAGATGATCGTCAAAACAACTGCAAATCAAAGGACTGTGTGAGCTATGAACTGATAATTTTCCTAAACAAACAAAAATTAAAATGGATGAGACATAATTCAGTGGGTAGATTGGCCATCCTCAGCATCAGATCCCTTGTGTAGTGGGCAATGCTGCTTATATTTAATCCCAACTCTTCCAGGTGTTCATCAGATACAAAGAAATTTCAAGGCCAGTTAAGGATACTTGAGGCCCCACCTTTAAGCAATGTTATGGTGCAATGATCGGAAAAGCCCTTAATCCCTGGACATGGTAGCAAGAGGCATGCATATTCAGACTGTATATTCAGAGAAACCCTTACTTTTAAAAAGAAGGAACAATATATATGTACCATGTGGTAATCGATTGTGCCACTGGACCTCAGACTGATAGATGGGTAACCAGCATATGAGTGACCCAGAGTGCCTGATAGTGGGTATCATTTAGGAGGATTGGACAGTCTATGGGGCCTCTGGTAGTGAATCAATATTTATCCCTATTATACAAATGGACTTTGGAAGCCCATTTCATATGGAGAGATACTCAGTCTAGACATATAGAGGAGGGCCTAGTCCCTGCTCCAAATGATGTGACAGACTTTAGAAGATCCCCCATGGAAGAATTCACCCTCCCTGGGGAGCAGAAACAGGATGAGATGGGGTCAGTGGGAGAGAGGTCAGGAGGGGAGGGAAAGGGAGCTGGGATTGACAAGCAAAACAAGATTGTCACTAATGTAAATAAAAACTAGGACCTTGAAAAAGGTGTCAATAGATAGAAAAGTGATTCCATGTTTTGAAACAATATTGCCCTTCTCTTTCTCTAGCTTATACTAAGAGTACTTGCAGGGCCACTGTTTTCCCAGATGCAAAAGAAGCTTGGTAAGATAACCACCTAGCACACAGTTTTCCAGATAGGAAGCAGAATAAATATCCTACTAGGACTGAATGAAGCAGCTGAAGAACTTGGTAAAGGTACATTCATGGACTGTGGGCCTCGAAATGCTCTGAGTCTGTGAGGCAGTGGGATCAGAAGTTCATGGTTTTCTGCAGTAAAACAATGAGGTTGGACCTGCCTGAGCTACAGAAACCAAATGTCACGCTGTGTGCTCTGAAATAACACAAAATTCTGGGGAGAAAACAAAGTATTGGAAGATCTGGGTTCTGGGTGATGACTTAGGTAATAAACGACTTGCCACCAAATATGTGAGCCTAAGGTTTGATTTCAGGACACCTATGATGGAAGAGTAAAGCAACCTCCATGTGGTATTCTCTGTCCACCCCTTGTGAGCCCTAGAATGAGTTTGGTCAGAATACATACACAAAATAAAAATATGTAAACAAACACACACAAAGAGGATTTTTGTGTGGTGTTCTCGCCATCTTGGAATTATTCTGTTGATCAGGATGGCATCAAACTCACACCTGCCTCCCAAGAGCTACTTTAAAACTGTGTGCTCCTAACGCCTGAAGGCTTGCTGCTTACTGGAAAAGAGCTTTATAATTATGCCTCACCAAGTCCTGCTAAGATAATTTTGCAATAATTTGATATGGTAGTTAATTTTAATGCTGTGTAATTGTGTAGAAAATTTCCTGGGTATTGACCCAACAAACTGAGATCTGCCCTCACATGGGTTTCCAGAATACGTTAAAGGTCCCATGCACCCTCCATATCAGTGCAGGTGGAAGTAGATAAATTCTTGTGAAAGAAGCTGAGGTGTTTCAGGTGCAAATTTAAATCAGTTCATTCTCTCACCAAATGTACCAGTTGCTGTATACTGAATTCCAGTGTGTGATCAGAGAAGCCACCATCAGGCCTGTGCCTTAAACACTGAGTACAGTATATTTGGGGCAACTGGTACCTCAACACATCCAGTGACCTAGGCATGCAGTGCGAGGCCTTAGGAGGCCCAAGTTGTAGAGATGGATGGTGGTGGTATCATGGCTGAAATGGTTCACAGTCAGAGAGTCCTAAGGCTGTTCAGGCCATTCTTCATTAAGAAGGGGTGACCCAGGTGGCCTCAGTGAATCATCTTTTCATTCCAACACAAAAGAGGCAAAGGAAGGAAGATCTTCATGAGTTTAAAGTCAACCTTGTTTATATAGTGGTATAGGGAAACCTTGTGACAAAAGAAAAGAAAGAAATGAAGAAGCAAAGAAACATATTAGAGCTTCATAATTTGAAACACACCTTTAATTCCAGCAATCTGGAGGCAGAAGAAGGTAAATCTATGAGTACCCTGGTCTACAGAGTTAGTTAAAGTACAGATAGGACTACATGGATAAAGCTTGAACTCCCCCTGAAAAAGGATGAATGAAAATAGGGTGACAGGAATGAGGAGAACATATTATGGGACAAATTTTCACTTAGATGCAGCCCCAAGAGAAGGTGAGAACTACGAGAGTATGGCAAAGGAGGTGTTAGTTTTTCAGGTCCCAAGAAAAACAACTCTGAGAATATCTGCTCAGTATTGAAAGACATCCTCAAATATGCCACGATTTCATAGGGTGGGGATGTAGGGTGTGTGGGATCAGACAGTGGGAGGGTCTGTAGGAGGAGATGCAGAAAAAGGGTGGAGTACTTGGGCGTGTCCTATGTGGAAATGTTATTTAAGGACAGGTCCTGGTAATAGTTTCAAACACTAGGAACGATCTGGCCACTATGGCAGAGCCTGCGGACACACAGGGTAAGTTGGCCACTTAGGCTTCTGAATACTTGGTGGGGTGGAAGACAGCACCATTTTGTTTTCCCAACATCAATGGGTAAGCCTTCCTTCTTCCCTTCCTCTTCATCCCCATGACCTGTTTTGTTATTATTCTGCTCAAGGTTTCTGACTAATATTAAAATCTCAAATTTCAATTTATTTTGATTTGATGGTCAAAGTTATTGGTGATTATTTTGTTTATTGCTTTGCTTTTTTGAGGCCAGGTCACCCACTATAGTCCTGGCTGTCATAGAGCTCTCCATGTAGATCTGATCGTTCAAGATTTTTTTTTTTGGTTTTACAAGACAGGGTTTCCCTGTATTGTTTTGGAGGCTGTCAGTCCAGCCTGGCCTCGAACTCACAGAGATCCGCCGGCCTCTGCCTCCTGAGTGCTGGGATTAAAGGCGTGCGCCACCACCGCCCGGCTCAAGATCTTACAGATATCTTCTTCCGGCGGCATACTGACTGGTGGGATTGAAGGAATGTGACACTACAGACAGCCTGTTTAAAATATTTTCTTTCATTTATTTTTATTGTAAATATATATATATACACACACACACACACATATATATATATATATATCTGTAAACAGAGAGGGTCAGATCTAATTATCTACAAAATGTGTTTTCTGGAAGTTGAACTCAGGAGCTCTGATAGAGTTACCAATGTTCTTCAGTTGTGAGGAATCTCTGATGCCCCTATTTTTTGGTTTTGAGATAAGGTCTTTAAGTGTAGTCCTGTCTTTTCAGTTACTCCAAATGTATAATAGGCTATCTTCCAAGTCAGAGATCTTCCTGGCTCTGCATCTCTAGAGCTGGGATTAAAGGTGTGTTTGTCACCACACCCTGTTGGGTTTTGTGTTGTTTCAGTTCATTTAAAAGATTCATTGTATATTCTAAATATTACCCATCTGTCAGAACTTGTGTGAGAAACATTTTTCTCGGGCTGTGCCATACATACTTGTCTACTGAGTCCCGATGGTAAACTGAATTAAGTACAAAGAACAGATACCACCAATATCCAATTTGATGAACCATGGTATTTCAGGGCTTATTTATGAAATAATAAACATCAGGTATTTAAACCATAGTCTACTCTAGGCACCATGTTCAGGTAAGGTTTAGTTGGCTGAAGTGTAGTTCATTAGATTTTTAAGTTTGTTTGTGTGTGTGTATGTGTATTTATCTTATACTTTCTTTCTGGGGCAGTGTTATATTGAAAGACCCCTACCCAGGACCCCCTAGGAAAAGAAAAGTAAGTCCAGGCCTTTGCCTAATGAAGGAAACCCAGACCAGGTGCCTCGCCCAGCTGGCAGGATGTCAAACAGGATCTGTGGTCACCAGAGAAGTCATGGGGCCCGGATAATAATTGCTGAATCATGTCAGGGTCTTTTATGTGGCAATACCAGGACACCTAGTCCTTGGCAACTACCCTTGCCCCCAGTTGTGTCTATGACCACCATAGTAGTCATGGGACCCAAATAATAATTGCTGAAGTCTATCGGGGTCTTTCATAAAGTAATACCAGGAAACTTAGTCCATGGGAACTACCCCTGCCCCCAAGATGAGCCAATGAAATGCCTGTTACTTATGTAACCATTAAAACTCTATAAATATTGTACTCCCTACAAGCCTGGTATGCTCTGCACCCGAGTTGCAGTAGCATCCGCAGGGGCCTGTGTACTCAACAAATCACCTCTTGCATTTGCAGCCAGTGGTCTGGCCCTGGTTCTTGGGCAGATGGTTGGGTTCAGTGCCCGGCACTTTGATGCCGAGGTCTTTCATTGGAGGTTCCCCGAGATTTCTGCCCCAGAACCACCAGTGCCACCGGGAGGTAAGCTAGCCAGCACCCTGTCTGCTTTGTTCTTTGTTACATGTATGTATGTTGATCTGTCTCTGAGCAGGTTGGCTACGTAGTCATTCAGTAACTAGGGCGGCTTGAGAAGGGGCTGACGAGCCCAGACTTCTCCCCTGCCACCCTGGCAGACATGCCAGGGATCTGGAGAGCTCAATTGTTTGGAGCTCATGGGCCTGAAAAGGGACAAACAGGACCACTACTCCTCTTGACCCGTCTGAGTATTTACTTTCCGTTCTCCGACAAAAGCGTGCAGCATGTCTGGTTGTGAGTTGCTTAATTGTGTTATTTGTCTTGTTCATCTACTTGTGTTTCTATTTTGAGTTTTCTTATTCAAGCATGGGACAAACCATAACCACCACTTTGAGCCTTACTTTAGATCACTGAAATGAAGTGCAGATTCGTGCCTCTAACCAGTATAAACTGCACATCTGAGTGGCTAACCTTCGATGTGGGCTGGCCAAGGGATGGGACCTTTAACCTAGAAATTATCTTACAGGTTTAGGATCGGGTCTTTGACAAGGGACCCCATGGACACCTGGACCAGATAGCATACATTGTTATTTGGGAAAATTTGGCTACAAACCCCCAACATGGGCGCCCTGTTTATGACTCTCCTACCTCCTCCAAAGGCAGGGAGAAAACCGTCGGCTCCTCCCTTCCCCTTTCTTCACCCTTGGTCCCTGTCCCAGCTCCAGATCATCATCTACTCCTAGATGATGCAGTTCTCATAGAAATCTTACAAGGGGAAAACTACAAGTAACAAGTTTTGTAAAGTTAATTTAAATTTTTTAAAAGTTTTCATGTTCAGGATAATTAATTTTTCAACCCTGTTGATAAGGTGACTTTCACCTTAAGACAGCAGTTGCATGCCAATTTATTTGATGTGTGTGTACAATTGGTTCAATCTAAAATGCCCCAAGTTCAGTAGTCACTAGCCCATCTTATCCCTCTGTCTCTGTTCTTGCCCACCTATACACGTGGTGCAGGTCAGGGGTCTTCTATTGCTGCCCTAAACACAAGGCATGCTGGACAAAAGTCCCTCCCGCTATGTGCCATGGTATAGAGCATGTTGAAGCAGAGTCTCCTATCCCTGAGCATGCAGTGAGGCAGCTGCTCTGTTCTCCAACTGCTGCTGCATCCCTCACAGCTGAGCCTGCTCTGTCCCCACCTGCCTGCCTTTGAGGTGTGCAGGATGAGAGGATGGGGGTCTCTCTCTCTCTCTCTCTCTCTCTCTCTCTCTCTCTACTCTCTCTCTCTCTCTCTGCCCCACACACATGGCGTGCTGGCAAAGGAGCCATCTGCCAGCTTTTCCCTCCACCAGAGCTCCCTGCTCAAGCACACAGGGCTGGAGCAGTTAAGCCATTTGGCGAGATCCGGTCTTTCCACAGAGACAGAATGGCCTTAAAGTTATAACTACAAGAAAAAAAAGAAGAATGTAAACTGTTTACTATGATGTTTCATTTCTACAAATGCTAAATTTTAAAAATTGATCTCTCAAAAATTATGTATGCTTGTTTTGTTAAAAAGTTTTATCTGTATTTTCTGTCATAATCTAATTTTTATTGCAAGCATAGAGCTAAAACAAAGTTGGTGCAGGTTGCCACTGTTTTACAGTCAGTCACATGCCAAGCTGGCCACATGGCTGGCTGGTAGCCATTTTACTAAAGTTAAAAGAGATACCTGATCCACCATCTTGACTAAAGGTGACCACATGAAAGTTATGAGGTACCATGCCCTCAAACAGACGGAACCATAAGTAAACCTTAAGTAGAGAGGGCTGGACAATAGGTAAAAGATTCTACCTATGCACAAGAACATGGGAGGAATGAAATAGCCCTACCCAGCACCCCCTAGGAAAAGAAAAGTAAGGCCAGGCTGTTGCCTAATGAACGAAACCCAGACCAGGTGCCTGGCCCAGCTGGCAGGATGTCAAACAGGATCTGTGGTCACCAGAGCAGTCATGGGACCCGGATAATAATTGCTGAAGCATGCCAGGGTCTTTTATGTGGCAACACCAGGACATCTAGTCCTTGGCAACTACCCTTGCCCCCAGTTGTGTCTATGATCACAATAGTAGTCATGGGACCCGGATAATAATTGCTGAAGCATGCCAGGGTCTTCCATAAAGTAATACCAGGAAACTTAGTCCGTGGGAACTACCCCTGCCCCCAAGATGAGCCAATGAAATGCCTGTTACTTATGTAACCATTAAAACTCTATAAATATTGTACTCCCTACAAGCCCGGTATGCTCTGCATCCGAGTTGCAGTAGCATCCGCAGGTGCCTGTGTACTCAGTAAATCACCTCTTGCATTTGCAGCCAGTGGTCTGGCCCCGGTTCTTGGGCAGAGGTTTCGGTCCAGTGCCTGGCACTTTGATGCCGAGGTCTTTCAATATCTGTATTTCAGGGAGGATTCAGTGTTACTGTGTTTTCAAAACTGGTCTGACAAACACCTAATGATCTTTCTGCACCTCAGTTGCAATGAAGCCCGGGTTTATGAACCTAGTGGATGTTTTAAAGATCTTGCAAGTAACTGTAAAGGCCTTCAAATGGAACAACATGGGTAATAGCGATGTATTTTTGTTGTTGTTTATTGGAGACAGAATTCCCTCTGGTTTTGAATGATTTACCAGAACTAGCTCTTGTAGAGCAGGCTGGTCTCGCACTCAGAGATCTTGCTGCCTCTGCCTCCCGAGTACTACATCCTGTCCAGTCCATGTATCTTTTAAGGGCATAGGTCTCATGATACTTCATGAACAGAAGAAAAATTAGTTAATAAAAATGGGTAAAAGCCACAGTGATTTTTGTCTCTGGTCAAGATCTTTAAGCAAAGTACAATGAGGAACCATCAACAAGACATCTGCAAATCTCTGGCCAGTGCATTCTGAAGATTGACATTGTATCTCAGTAAAACAAAATGCAAAAGAGGTGGGTTGCAACCCACTGTGTATACTGGGCTCCACCCTCAGAAACGTATTTTCTCTGGGCTTTGAGGCTAATCTTTAATCCTGGCAATTCAAGGTCATCATAAGATTCACAGCAATTCCAAGGCCACATTTGGATACGATAGACTCTATCTAAGGACAAGGTTTTAATATTTTACCAATGGGGTACCACTGATTCAATCTTCTTGAACAGAATTGCTCTTCTGTCTCAAGATTTAGGATTAGTGCTTTTCAGGATTTGAA
This sequence comes from Mesocricetus auratus, assembly GCF_017639785.1. NCBI lineage: Eukaryota > Metazoa > Chordata > Mammalia > Rodentia > Cricetidae > Mesocricetus > Mesocricetus auratus. The sequence goes on from NW_024431752.1 coordinate 37,537, forward strand.
AAACAGAATGAATTCAACAGAAAGGAAGCAGAAAACATATCAAATTAGGACAGGATGTCATCATGAGGTACTTAGTAGCAACTAAAGGGGTTGTTAAAGCCACCTTCAAGTAATCTCAAACGGTCAATAATCCCAATGCTTGAGATAGTGGGATCAGGAGGTCATGGTCATGCTCAGTCATTCACTGTATTTGAGAACAGCCTGTGGTACAAAACCTGGTGTTAGTTTTTATTCTCTCTGGAGACATAGCCTTAGAATCAAGAAATCTGAAGCTTGATAGATGGCACAGCTAAAGCTTTTATCACCAAGCCTGAGAACCAGAGTTTTATTTCAATATTCCACATGGTGGAAGGGGAAAAATACATTTTGTATTATTAACTCCACAAATATTTGGTAGTATCCTGAGAATGTACATAAACACAAATTAATACATGTTTCCATTTTAATATATTTCCAGTTGTCTTCTTCATCACCCAGTATTTCTGTGTTCATGACAGGGTTGGATGGGGAGGATGGGAAGGAGAGACAGCTGGGATTAACAAGTGAAACAAACTTATTTCCAACTTAAATTAAAAAGAAAAGAAAAAAGCATGTATACATCATCTGTAGATCCCAAAGAAAATTCACACAATTTAGACTGTTAACTGAGGACTTCACTGACATGGTCTCCAAAAAAAAGATCAGATTGGGGTTCATTGACCACGGGGAAGCAAACTGACATTTTCTTAGTACCAATTAAATGCAGTTTGGCTCTGTTACATAAAGACATCAGCAATAACTTCTGAATACCCATTTACCTATGGACAATCCATGATCACAAACCAAGTTACCATCAGCTTAAAAGGCTGGGGAATTAGGTTGCTCTGTACAGGAACCATGGGGAATCAGTGTAGAGAGCACATGGTCTACATAAACCTAGGGTACCTTTTAGAGGTTCTTGCCTCCCCAAATATGGAGAGTGTAATTGGAATATATAGCAAACAAAGTGGTTAGAAACTTAGCAAGATTTAACAAACAAGAATGGGTGCCTAGCAAAGGAAGGACTGAATAGGATCTCTGTAAGAAGACTAAGTAGCAGTCCATTGCCTGAGATGCTGACTGACACAGAGAGCCCCAAATTCCTCTGGGCTGGGGTATCAAGAGAGCAAGACCAATTGTCTCTTACTATTCACTTTCACACAAACTCATCAGTCAGTAAATATTATGTAAACCATGACTAAATCTTGGACATTCTATGTGACTCACTCTCCATTAATGCCAGCATCACAAAACTAAGACAAGTTAGATTCTGTGTTACAAAGTCAAATTAGTCAACAATACTTAGTTCTACATTAGACTGGGCTAATAGAAAGACCTTGACTCAAAAAAGCAATCACCATCAGAAAAAGAATAATTAATCAGCTGGGCAGCCTTGACATACATTTTTAATCAAAGCACTCTAGAATTAGAGGCAGACTGATCTCCATGGCTTCATGGACAGCCTAGACTACAGAGTGAGTCCAGGAGAGGAACCAAAGATACAAAGAAATCTTCTGTCTGGATAAACACAAAAGGTTAACTAAATCAATGAGAATAGACCTGTATAGTGTAGGCCAGCCACCAGGGTGGCACAAAAGTTTGTGTCAGGATAGGTATAGGAGGATAATCTGGATGGGAGGAGTCAAACAATTGAAAGACCTTTGAGGTTCCTACTTGGAGGAGCTATTTAAGCCTAGGTTTTTGGGGTAGAAATCTAACATACTGCAATGTACAGTCACCTAGCAGTCTCCAGGTGAGTTTGTGCTCTGAATGAAGTGTGTAAATGGTAGGTCTGAAGAGAGCATATCTTGGCAGGAAAGAGACACCCATTGGGAGGAAGAGTCTTGGTTAGCATTTTGTAGCTAGAATTTGAGTTTTCAGGATGAGGTCTCCCATATACCCTATAGAATGGAAGAGTGTCAAGTATAATCAAAGGATCTACTCCCAAGTTTATTGCATAAATTTGAACAACAAGAAACTGACAAGTGCAGGGATTGTGGCAGACTGAGGAAGAGTGCTATTGAGTCCACAAAGTGGGGGCCCAGACAATACGCCTTTGTGCACTGTCTCCTATCAAGGCAAAGGCTGGAGCCCACTGTTGTATAGTAAGTCTGGAGTAATTTTTGGGGAGTCTTGAATTTAGTGTCTAGGGACTGTTAGGCTTCTCTGATATATTTCTCTTTAGTACCCAGCACTCAATTACAGGGAATTCCTGATCACATTTACTGTGATCTTGGGGACCAGGTGGAGGCTCCAGATGGCCCAGATAGATGGAGAAGACTGTCTTTATCATGGTATGTATGAGTGACATGCAGGAAGGTCTAAGCCTAAGAAGGCCCTTCCCCAACAAATATGGGTAACCATATCGCATATGTGTACTAAACTTCCCAAATCCACACAGAGGAGGCAGTGGACAGGGATCTCTTTGAGTTGAAAGCCAGACTGTTTTATAGAGGCAGATAGAGGACAGAAAAGGCTTTGTGGATGGACTATATCACAATTTTAAAAAAAGAACACATGAGAATGAATGAATGAATTATGAGATGATGGACCTGGGATGGAAAGAGGAGGGTTAATTGGCAATAAGCTGATTAGAGGCCCACTTCCTAATATGGCACTGACCAGTGCAAGGCAAATTTATTTGTTTTCTATAGGCCTTTCAGATTGACAAGAGACCTTAGAGGATGGCTTCAAGCACAGGGGCAGACATTGATTTTGGCTGTGTTAGTGTCTCTTTAGGAGTGATTCCTAGTAAATATATCATTGGAGAAAATGCTCCAAAGGCTTTATGTGCAAGATATGGGGTATGTGGTGGATGACTGGTCTGCTTTCACCTTTCCAGGTCCTCCAGTACATGAACTTTCTCCAGTAACATCACATACAAGTATGATTCCATGTCTACCAGTGCATGGATGTCTTCAAAAAGATACAGCTATGCCAAACATTTTGGGGCCCGATATTCTGGAAGGCCCACCACATTATCCAGATTACCATCTGCCTCAATATGCACCTAGGGAAACTGAAATTCAAATGCATCACGAGCCTACAAAAACCTCAACTCCACAAAGGTGTCCTAATCCCCTATTTCATCCAGGAAACTCAATGCAACCTAGTCTCCAATGGTTTCCAGATCCTGAAAGGAACCTAGGACCACAAGTTTCCCCAGAACTGTCAATGACACCAAGTCTCCCAATGAATGCAAGTCTACCAGCACTGGGAACACAAGTAGTGAGCCAGATGCAACAGATGTCCTTATGTTCTTCAGGCAGTCCTGATTCTGAGGGTTCCATAGGCCCTATGATGCCATCAAGTAAATATGGTAATGAGCAAGATCACCCTGAACCTCCAAGTAAGCAACGGAAGGAACGTACTGTCTTCTCCAAGGAACAAAAGCTCATCCTCCAAGAACATTTTGATCACTGCAAGTACCCAAGCTTTAATCAACGCACGGATCTGGCACTGATTGTTGGTGTGACCGAGTATGTTATCAAGGTCTGTGTTTTTGATGTCTCTACTGCAGACAGAATAGTCATGGTACCGTGCAATAATCAGAATCCCACACTCCCCTAGATTCCTAAATGTTTGGAGTAGTTTGGAACACTTGTATAATGTGGAACTATGGATGTACATAGCTGGACACCATTATCGCTTAATAGAGGAACTGGCAGGGTGTCAGTTACCCAGATATCAGAGCCCTTATAAAAACCAAGAAATTATACCTGAAGACTCCCTAGTCCTTTTGTGTCAGATCATAAACCATTAAACCTTGCTGACTTCTTTTAGATCCACAGAACTCTGTGTTTAATAGGTAGTTTCTAGACACAAGTTTTCTATCCAGCATGTTTACCATAGCACAGCAGTCTCTTCTGACATTTATTTTGTCTTTACAGATCTGGTTTAAGAACCAACGTGCTAAGTACAAACGGATGAATCCACAGAGTAGTAAAGAAGAACTACAAGAATCAGCTGGAAATGCTGAAGATCTTTCTCCATCAAATGATTACGATGGTAACTTATCTGTCATTGTCTATGCCAATCTAGGGTTCATGTCTCCAAAATAATCTGCTCTGAGTTCCATTCCACAGCTAAATCCCAGCAGGGAAGCTTCATATAAGGAGCATAAACTGTTGTGTGATGTCTTATTTCACTTTCCTGACCGCTCTAATTCTTCTGTGTCCTTCCAGGTGCAGTTAAAGAAAAAGAGGTCTAGATACTCTTGGGATCACCCCAAGGACATCGAGAAATGCCATTGTATCCAGGCGAAGCCATCTGTCAGTACATCAGAACATGTGGTCAATTTCCCATCAATGCCACTGCCATTGGTGGTAATGTGTGATCAGGCCTATCAGATGTCAGATCTCTTCCTGAAACCATCACCATTTATATTCCCCAGCACATCTCCCATCTTGGATATGGTATTAGGAGGCTAAATCCAAATGTTGTAACCTCTTGATCTTTTCCATCTAGAAAAGCCACAGACCTTGTCTAACCAGAAACATTGAAGACAATATAGACTAAGCTCCAGTGATAAAATCTAGTCCCAGCCAAAGCTCTAGTACCCCTCATCCATTGTAGGCACAGCTGCAGCTCAAACTCCACCAAATGTGTACCCTGAAGGCACAGCCACAGCCCTACATGGAGATGATGCTCACAGCACACCTACATTCCCAGACACCTTTCATTTGTTAGCTAAGGGAGTAAGCTCTTGGATTTCAAGGACCAGCAGTTAATTGGCTGGGAACTGGTGATTACCATGCTGATCATATTGCCTTGAGTTCCATTAGGACCTCATTTGTGGTCTTCCTCATTTGTTAGTATTGTGCCACTCAGAACTCGGGTTTTACAGCCTGTTTCATTGCAAACTCTTTTCCTGAGTGGTTCTTTTTGAGTATTGTATATTTTATTTTTTTAATTTTGTTGATCAAAGACATGTGCCAATAAATTCAATTGTTTGCTTTGTATATGTGTAATGTGCTGGGCAATCCATGGTTCCTTATGTGTAAAGGTTAAGAGAAAAGATACACTTCCTGGTGGGTATAAAGCTTTAAAAAGAAGTTAGACATTCTACTGGTTTAGTAAATGGCTGCAGTAGCTTAATTTTTTGTTCATGTACTCAGCAGCATAAAGTCACTGTGTTAGGTTTACTTTACCCAGGCATAAATTCGCTATTGCTGAGACCTTATGTTCCAATTACATAACTGTTGGCATGTCCTAAGTTTTAAGAGTAAGAAAGGTATCATTAGGGAAGAATCTCATGGTTGTGTTATGTGACACTCTTCCTGGGGAGATGTGAACAAATGTTTCCTCAACCCAGGTAGGGAGAGATGATTGCGTTACAGATATAGCCATACACTAGCTTGATTTGCCAGTGATTTCTCTTGGCTATACTTAGAGAAAGATGAGTGAAGGATTTTCCTACAAGAGCAGAAATCATTCCAAACTCAAAGACAGTAATACTTCCCATGCCCACCTCAGTAAATATGGCAGCTTGTGAATGCTGGCAAAGTGAATTGCCCCACATAGTCAGTTCAGAACAGGTTGAAGATTTGTTCTGTAGTTGCCATTTTCTTTGGACCACCAACCAGTTCCCATCTAAAGACATGGAGACTTGCTATTAATTACTAATGCCTGACTTTATCTTTGGTTTGTCCCAATAGCTGTTTTCATTTAACCTGTTTCTGTTTATCTTTGTTTGCACTGGATCTTTTCACTCTTCTTTCATTCGGTTTAGCTGACTGGCCCCTAGAATCTTTTTACTTGCATAAATTCCTACTACTACTTACTCTCCCTGCAAGGAAGTCCTTTCTATAACTCACCCCCGCTTGCTTTTGACCATTTAGATTTTTATTAAGGTATCTCTATTCTTTACTTTCCTTCTCTATTCTTACTCCAACTTGATCTTCTTAGCCCCCACATTCTCCATCATCACCTTTTCCCCTCCTCTGTCTCCTACCTCTCTCCCCTCTTACCACATGTTCTCAAATTGATCAGGTAATTATGTTCCTTTCCCATTTTCTGGGAATCCATGTGTGTCACTCATATGGTCCTGCTAGTTTTTTTAGCTTTTCTGGGGTTGTAGATTGTAGGTTGTTTATCCTTTGCTCTATGTCTAATAACCACTTATGCCAGTGTACATACCATGTTTGTCTTTATGTTTCTTGATTTCCTCACACAGACTTGGATCTTCTAGTTGTATGAAATTGCCTGCAAATTTCAAGATTTCATTGTCCTTGTCTCCATGTTTCCTGGGCATCAGCTTGCACATGGGTGGCCCTGCTTGCTGATGCAGAACAGGGTGGCGAAGGCTGGCTGTGGCCCTTGCCAGGAAGTCTGAGTCTAATCTTCACCCACAGACATTCAGGCACATTTAGGGTGCTATAAGCCATGACAGACCAGGAAAGGCAAACATCAGCCTGTAGCTTCTCCAAGAAAGGAGGCAATTGTTGACCATTTTGAGACTGTTTTTCTGTGTAGCTTCAGCTGGCCTGGAATGTGTAATGTACGAAAAGGTTGTATGGAATTGAAGGAGATCCTAGTGCTCTTGCTTTTTGAGTTTTAGGATTAAAATGGACCCTATGCAAAGGGATTAATATATACACTATACATAAGGAACTACCCTTTCTCAAAAGCCAGTAATTATTTTGCTCTGTATCCCAAAAGGGCTTTCTACAGAATGGAATTCATGAAAAAAATCAGCAAATTGTCCATTTATATCTATTTGTGATGATATAACATCATGTGAGATAAACCATAGTTTTATAATGTAAAATAATCTTGGACTATTTGTGTCTCTGAGGCTTATGGTGCACTCATGAGAACAAGCTTGAGGCATGATGTTCCATCTCCACACAAACCAGGCAGTTGCCCTATTTTGCCTTGATCCATGACTTCTTCACATAGTTTAACCATTTCCTGTTTTATCTACCTCTTTTTCTTTATTTCCTCAAAGGTAAGAGATTGAATCAGAGACATGATAAGAGTAAAAATATAAAGTGGTGTTCTATTCATATAAATTTCTTGTCTCCACTATCCCCTTTATTCAAGTTAAAAGTTATGGTCACATATCCTTAGTGTAACTCAAAGACAGTTTGCAGCCCAGGTTGTCACTGAACTTTCAGTTCCCTAGGTGCAACATCCCAAGTAAATGAGATTACATGTCTGCAGCCCTGGATCTGGCTCCTCTGGAGCTTTTCAACACTAAACGGATATGATTAGTTTTCTCATTTGAACACTTAGATACTCATATAAAAATTTTGTTTGTATCTTGATTTTTTCTTTTGAGGCAGGTCTCCTGCAACTCAGGTATTTTTGGATCTATTGTGAAGTCAGTGATATCCTTCACAACCTGATCCACCTGTCTTCACTTCCAAGTCAAAACAGGCATGCAGCACCACCCTGGTGTGTACAGGCATTAAATGGCCCTAACTACAGAAAGCTTTCAGATATCTGGCTATTAATTGTGACAAAATTTTATTTGGAGATTCCTACAGACTATGCAAGTTTTAAAAATATAGTTCAGATGAGAAACCCAGTGTCAGCCTCTACTTTTCCTGGAGACATAACATATCAAAACATCTGAAGCTTGGGAAATGAGATATTCAAACACATTTTCAACAAGCCTGTGGACTTGATTTTTATTTTTATGGCACACAGGATGGAAGGAGAAAATCAAATCCCAAGTGTTTTCCTTTACCTCAATAAATGTGGACCTTGGCAGGCTTGTGATTATGTACACAACAAAGACATGCAGTGACATATTATTGCAATACATTTCCTATATTTTTATTCTTATCACACAATGTTGCTGCTTGATGACAGGATCTAACATAAGCAGGAATAGAGCTCTGTCAATAAGCCTCACCTGGCCCTGCCTAATTAAATTAGTATTTAATTTAGTACTTAATTTAAATCACCTGTCCGGGGCAATAGTGCTTCCTGGAATGTGGCCCAGCAAACATAGGTTTTCATGACACAGTCTCATAAAGAAGAAAAAGATCATTTGGAGATTCTGTATTTCTACTGGTAAGAATGACTAGACCCTGGAAATTAAACAGATGTTTACTTGATACTGATTAAAGGGAGGTCAGTTCCTCACAAAAAGATACCAGCCCTGTATATTGAGTACCAATTTACCTTTGGAAAATCTGTGAACAGTAAGTAAGCTGCCTTCAGGCCTATGATTTTACTGTTTTCACGTGATTAGGGTCAACTCTTGGTAGACTGGAATCCATTGAGTTTGGCTACCAGAATGAGTCTCTATATGACACAGGTAGATGGAATGCATGATGTCACCATTGCTGAGGAAGTTACAAGACTGGAAAATCTAAGTCTGAGGAGGCCATTTGCCATCAAGTTGGGGTAGTCAATCTCAGCACCAAGGAGGCAGAGGCAGTAGGATATTCATGTGTTGGAATCTAGGCATATCTGTAGAGTGAGATATAAGACAACATTGGCAATACAGAGAAACCCTGTCTTAATGAAACAACAAAAAGAGGAATCAATCAATAAATAAGAGAAAGTAGAGGGCCAGAAAGAACAAGAAATGCAAGAAGGCAAAAAAGTAACAAATGAAGAAACAAGGAAAGCAAGTAGGCAAAATAAATACAAAAATTGACTGGATGTCCTTAATACGAAGAGTGTGAAAAACCCTGAGCAACAAGCCGAATGGTGTCATAGTTCCTGGAAAGGTCAGCAGCAACTGGAGACCAATTTAGTTCTGAAGAGAAGGCCAAAGAGTACAGGAGTCCCATACATTGGCCATGCCCTATTAGATTATATTCTTCCTAGGGAACATGCATTGATATATGTGTCCAAATAAGAAAGATGCCCCCAAATGGATCCAAAGTATTGGGGACAAAGTGTGGTAGGGTCTGCCTGATGTGAGGAAAAGAGGATGAATAAGTGGAGAGGATCATTGAAGGTTAAGTCATGTAATGTCAGGTAATTGCAGAGTTTCAAAACCAGGACTGGTCTTGTTAAGATGGGAGAGTAAACCTCCTGTGTTACTGGTGAGAGCAGAGGAGGGTACAATTGAGATTACATACCTCAGGTTTCCTTAAGTCTTTAGTTGGAGACAGAAACACCAGAAAATGAACAGACCCCTGGGATTTGTGTACTCTGGGTGAGCTTCCTTTCCATTGCCAGCCTTTCTGGTCTGACAAACCTTTATTAACTCAGGAGATTTCTGTGTGTCTATTCCACTACTTAGAAAACTTGGACCATCAGGACACAAATTTTTCAGTTAGAGAGAATGATGGGGTACTAGTGTCATCCCTGCTGCCTAGGTGTTGGAAGCCAGTCTCAAACTGCCACCTAGGACATATAGAACTTCTGGCCACAGGACCAAGATAATTAGAAGAGTTATGCAGCCAGTTCCTAGAAACCTTATAGTTGCCCTTAAAAGAAACAAACCTCCACTATCATGCTCAACCCCAGAGGCTAAACATAACCTTTAGGCTAGACACAAGGCACAGTTATCAAGACAACCTTTCTTGTACCTTTTGCACCCTGCCAGACATCCTCCTTCTGTGGTCTTCTAACATCCTGCCTTCCTTGCAGCTACATGCCAACTACCCTCAAAACATACCCCCTCCAAACCTGCTTCATCAACTATATAGCTACACCAGCCAAAAATAAAATTTCCACTTGATCAGAATCCTGTCTTGTGGTCTTTTCTCTCACACCTCCTGCCACACTGTTTTGATTCCTCACAGGTCTCTGCTCCACATTCGGTCCTGGCTGGACCGAGACACCTAGGAATTCTGAAACAACTTTTCAATGCTGGCAAACCTTGATGAGAATAACATGAGGTTGTGTAGGCCTCAATACACTTCCTATCTCCTAGGTTCTCTAGTGTTCTTCTATGTCCACCAGTGCATGGGGATGTCCTAATACAGCCAGAAAATCTGGGGATAGAGAGACAGCTCAGTGTTTAAGAAAACTAAGTGTTCTTTCGTAGGTCCTGAGTTCAGTTCCTAGACAAATCCCATTGTCTCAATTCTTCTGGGTACCCCAACATTTTTAACCTGGTCATTGAATACTACTCACCTACTACCCTTAAGTTCCTCAGTGAGTTCTGAATGTGAGAGTTTCCTAGGACTCATGTTGTCTGAAAGGGGTATACTAATCTAAATGTCTTCACTTGTAATAATTCACATTGGGGAGAAATTGTATGAATGTGACAAAGCCTTAAGTTCTCATTCACATCTTACTATTCATACTGGACAGAAACAATATGAATGTAAAATTCATGGAAAAATCTTCAGAGCAATCTCAGTAGACCCTTCCTCATAGTCTCAAGGATATGTAGTTCTTAGATACTGTATTGTGAAACTTCCAGAGAACATTCCTCTTAGATTCAGTTAGTTCCTGGAAACTGTGTTTAGCCACAAAGAAAATGCAGGATCCTGGTCACTGGGGACTATGTACAACATAATACCTCCAAGAGAGAGAAAAAAATCCATAGAAACCACATAATGCTCCCTCCATGAACCAACCAATGCTAACAGGCTACCTGTAAGAAACAAAGTCAAAGAAACCACCAGTCATTCCCATCTTTAGTCAACCCATCAAAAGCATTAACAGACAATTGCCCAGACTCTCGGAAATTTCCCTAATAGTTCCCCAAATGTCAACCAATCAGAATATGACCCATGCCTCTCCCTAAATACTGATGTAATCCTGTGATTTTTTTCTTTAAAACTCATGTAATGAACTAGCTTGCCACTCCTTCTGGAGGCTTCTGTGTCAGTAGATTTAACCAATAAAGCCTTGCTTTTGCATTTCAGTGAGTCTGTCTCTTTGGTGGTCTCTGGTGGTATTTGTGACTTGGGCATAATAGTGACATCAGACAAATACTGAGATTAGCATGTTCACTCTGACACTCCAAATACATAATGGGTTGTGTTCACAAGCAACAAAAGTACCTCCTCAAAGAACATTTTGTCTGGGCTTGTAGACAGATATGAATCAAAATGTGTAATTCCTTATTAATGACTGAGTATGAGATTCAGATCTGCCTCTGCTTTGTCCCTCTCTGAACATGCCAGAACACTCATGGTACCAATACATTAACCATAATCCTACTGCCTGGGAGATTCCTCAATGTTTGAAGAAACTTGGGACATTTGTGGAAGATGAACTTTTGTGCATTCCTGATTGGACCCATTTATTCTGTGTCAACCTGGGTACCATTATGGAGCCATATTAGCACATACTAACTGAAGCTTCTCTAGCCTTCTTGTGTCACACGTTTCTGATCACACAGTCGCACCTCTTTTTATGTATCTAGAGTCCTACATATCTGTGTATTTGTGGGTAGTTGTTAAAGCCAATATTTTCATCTAGCATGCTCATCTTGGGCACACAGTTCTTTCTCTGACATCTTGATTTTTCTTTCTGGATCTGGTTGAAGACCCAATACTGTGTGTACAAATGGATTACTCAGAGAATGCTCCAGATGAAAAGCCAGAGATAACAGGACATTCTAAAGTAGTTTTAGGATGACCTATTTGTTGTTTCTACTTCCAATGTGGTGTCCGTTTCTCCAGGTATATACTCTGTGGGCTGTTTTTCAAATCTGAACTCTAGCCTGGAAGCTTGTATCCATGATGATCCTGGAGGAAGGGTGCAAAATATAGTCATAAATATCCTGCTAGATCTCAAATCCCAAATTGTTACCCCACAATATGTGAATTCCAGACTAACCCAGCAGTGGCTGAATGCCCAGCCTTAGTGGAAGTTCACACCAGAGCTGAAGTCCAAAGAAAATATGATGCAAAATACTTTTACTGAACTTCTGAGCAGCTCTGATAATGAATTTTTGAGGAATTGGAAACATTGTTGCCCTCAGACTTGCAGTTACATCCTGTCTCAAGTATATCTGTCATCCTGGATAAGCAGAGGATGCCTATCTATCAAAGCTTCTGCCAATGAAGATTCTGGGAGTTCCAGCACATCTAAGGAGAAAAGTTCCATTCCAAACTTATCCTCAGTGTGGAAACATTTCAGGCTTGTGAAGATACACTGTTTGGAGCTCAAGAAGATGTTGTGGTTTGCCAAAGCCCACAGCATCAGCAGCTGCCATCCATTAGATTTTTGAGACACATCTGAAGCAAGAGGAGTTGATGAAGCACCTCAACCCAAGATCCCGGTTCACCTCAGCTGCATCTAGAGTCCCAAAGGATGATAACGGCTCTAGGACTCCTTCAAGACCTGATAACTAATACAGATCTGCACATAGATACATCGGTACCAAACCCAGTCCCAGTTTTTATTGTAATAATAACCCTTTGTTCAGAACAAGAATTGGAATATCATGGAAGACAACAACCAGAATTTTGCAGAATCTGAGGTACTGGGGTGATGGATCCTCCTGTAATCTAAGCACCACAGGTCACTGTTGTGCCCAAGTTGTGAGGATCCCCCAAGACCACAAGGGTGACAGATCAACATAACTTTAAAAGCAAGATTTTATTGTTTCATCCAACCATAAAAGGGACCCTGACTAGTTGGCTGACATGGCAGCCTACAGAGGAAGTGAAATTCCCTGGCTACTGCTAGGATTTAAAGACAAAATATCAGTAGGTAATGTTGGTTTCTGATTGGTTGACATTTGGGAGCAATTAGGAGAATTTCTCAAAGTCATATTTTGGCATTAATTACCTGTGAACCAATTAATCTCATTGGTTAATTCTGAGAGGGAACATTCTGTGGTCTATATGGTTTGCCTTCTTACTGGCAGGTGATCTATTGTTCCTAGATACCAATAGTTTCAGAACTGTATCTTGGATGCTACAGAGGAGATCTTGATCTCCCCTGGAGTTTGTTTATTTGTTTGTTTGCTGCCAAACAGTTCCCAGAAACCAAGTGTCTTGGAGGCCGGGAGGGGTGTATCTGGAGGTTCTTTGTGTTCAGTTTTGGCCCTAGTCTCCAGGAGTCCAGGAGATCTAGACTTTATTTGTGTCATATGATGGGTCAGTGGCCTACATGTCTTTCCTATAGACTGTCATGGCTGCTAATCTTGCCCCTTTAGTCTCATCCTGGTGTTGGTTCATGGAGTTCAGCAGCTCAGTCAAAGTTTAGAGATTGTGCACCTGCCGAATTCAGTGTGCCATGCATGAAGAATTTTTTTAATCATTTAGACTGTGGGCCTGTACTAAAGCTCCTAAATTCTCCCTCCTCCCAGAATGTACACATTATGGGCACATGACACCATAAAACTTACATAAATTACATTTTGTGACACTGAGACTAAATCTATGTTGCCAAGGCTAGCATGGAATTTTCTGTGAACTGCTTACTTTTATCACCTGAGTGTTAGGATTCTAGCTGGTAACAGAATATGGAGAAGCAATTAGAAAGAAATTTCACATAGAATTATTGGGGAGTAGGAAGTAAAAGTTTGTAGCAGGGACAGGGTTCTAAGACACCATAAGAACATGGCCCCCAGATTAAATAACCAGGCCTCTTAGGGTCTCACAGAGACTGAACTGACAATCGAAGACCATGTATTGAAGTGAATAAGTAAGGACCTGGAGAGATGGATTAATGGTTAAGAAGACTGACTGCTCTACTAAAGGGCCTGGAATCATTTATAAGCACTTTAAAGGTTCACAGCTTCCTATACCTTCAGTTACAGGGTATATGGAATTTTCAGCCAGACATAAATGCAGGCAAACACTGCAAGACATAAAATCAAAATTAAAAGAACTGAATAAGTCCTGTGAATATGTGTTATAGTTGTGAAACTTGGTGTTTTGTGGAACTTCTAAGAGTGGGAGTGTGGGTGGCTGACTCATTTCATTAGTTTTGGGCACCCCTATCTTCCTAGTGTGTTGCCTTATGCTTCCTTGATAAGAAAGTTTGTTTCTAGTGTCATTGAATTTTGAAATGCCTAGTTTGTTTGTTATCACTAGGAGGTCAGCTGTTTTATGCAGGTAAAAAGACAAAGAGTTGATGAGGCATTGAGGTAAGGTTCCCAGAAAGCAGGAGGATGGGAGGGAGATGAAACTGCATTGAGGATGCATATGAGAGAAAAACCGAAAAAGAAAAATTTCATCCTTTAATTTTTGTAATTTGGACAGTGTTTCTCTATTGTGGAACACAGTATGAAGATTGGTTTGGCCTTGAACTGACTGAGATCCTCCTGCCTCTGCCTCCTCTGTGTTGGGCTTAAAGGTGTGTGCTATTGCTGCCTGGATCAGGATTTTCTTTTTCTAATTAAATAGGGTCAAATTTTGAGATATACAAAATAATTATATAGTGTTTTTCTAATTTATCCCAGACTGTGCCCTAAGTTCTGGCAATATGTTTTCTGCTTACTAAGCAATGAGATTTCAGATGTTCTAAATGCCTGTGTTGCTGTAAAGTTTTCATATGTAACTTTTCACCAGTTATCATTCTTCATTAAATAAAATTTATTTTAGTAAAATTTAAAGTGTATCTCACTAGTTTGTATTACAATACATGAAGATTTAAAAATACTGGGAGTAGGCTGGGTGGTGGTGGCACACACATTTAATCCCAGAACTTGGAAGGAAGAGGGAAGTGGATCTCTATGTGTTCAACTCCTATCTGGTCTACAGAGTGACTACCAGAACAAGCTCCTTAGATAAACCGAGAAACCCTGTCATGAAAATCAAAAAACAAACAAAAAAACCAATATCATTGAAGGGTAGAGACAGCAGTCTCTAACATTGCATTCTGATGGTCAAGAGAGATGTCTCAGTGGTTCAGAGCAATTCTTGATTTACCATGGAAGGGTAGTTCAATTTGTAAAATTTTTATTGGTTTATTGACACAGGCTTTCTCTTTGTAACAGATTTGGCTATTCTGGGACTCACTTTGAACACCAGGCTTGTCTCAAATTCTTGGAGATCCACCTGCTTTTGCCTCCAAAGTGCTGTCATTAAAGGTGGGTGGGCCACGAAACCCAGCTTCAGTACCTTCTATAATGTTTCAAATATACATTATTTCATAGGAAAGCCACTAAAATTGGCATCATGGGAAAAAGTCAGCTCTTATGCTTGGAGGCCATATTTGCTTTAAGTTGGCATTCAGTGAGATTTCATATGAAGAAGAAAAATCAGCCTCCCCAAAAAGAAAGAAAAACAACAAAAAGTCAGGCTCACAATATTAATGTTAGCTTCTCAGATTCACATCAAAACAACTGCATATCACAGCACTGTGTGAGCTATCCACTGATAACTTGCTATAGCAAACAATAAAATTAAAATGGATGATGTTTAATTCACTTGGTAGATTGGGACATTCTCAATTGATGTTGAGAATTCCTTGTGTAACAGGCCATGCTCTTCATGGTTAATCCCAATGCCTCCAGGTCATCATAATCTACAAAGAAATTTTAGGATCAGTCAAGGATACATGAGGTCCAACCTTAAAATAAGATGGTGGGGGAATAGTGGGACTTGTCTTCAATCCCAGCACTTTGTAGTCAGAGACAGACACATCTCATAGTTTGAATTGATCTTGCTCTACATGATGAGTAACAGGATAGTCAGGACTACGCAGAGAGTCTCTTCGTGGAGAAAAATTAATGACAAAAAAGGTATCATTAGATAGAAGATGGACCATATGTTTTACAACAATGTTGCTGTCCTGCCTCTCTAGTTTATATCAACAACAGCCTCATGACCAATGGTTTTGCAACTGCCAAAGAATCAGGATAAAATGAACACCTTGTACCCAGTGTTTCAGAGAATAAGGCAAATACATATACAGTTTGGACTGAAGTAAGTATCTGAAGAACTTGGTAAAGGCTAGTTTAAGGTTTGTGGAACTCCATTTTCAGTGTGTGTGAGGCAGGTGGATCAGAATTTCATAGAAATCAGAAGTCATTCAATGAGTTTATGACCTGCCTAAGCTACATAAACCTCAGGTTAAGTTCCACCCTCTGAGAAATTGTAATTTTTTCCAGACAGGGTTTCCCTGTGGTTTTGGAGTCTATCCAGGAACTAGCTCTTGTAGAACAGCCTGGTCTTGAACTCACAGAGATCAGCCTGCCTCTGCCTCCCCAGTACTGGGATTAAAGTTGTGTGCCAGCACTGCCCAGCTATATTACAAAATTTTCAATCAAAATTTTGAGAGAAACAAAAAACAATTAGACGTTCTTGATTCTGGGAGATGACTTACTAGTAAGGGATATCCCACCAATCATGTGAAACCAACCTGTGTTTTCAGAGAGCCAGGATGGAAGGGTAATTGTGGCATACACATGATGCCCTCTTACATTGACATGTGGGCCCTAGTATGAGTGTGTGCAGAGCACATTCACAAAACAAACATATATAAACACATGGAGAGAATTTCTGTGTAGTCATGGCCATCCTCGAATTGCATTGTACTCCAAGATGGGCTCACAAACACAGAGCTACACTTGCCTCTGTTTCTCACATCCTGGGAATAAAGTTCTATTCCACATCAACATGCTTGCTTTTTAAAATGCATTGATTGTAATAATATACTTTTGAATACATATATATTTTGTCCTCTGTTTCTTTTCACCTAGCATTGGGGATTTATACCAGGATTTCCTACATGTGGGAAAAGAGCTTTGCCATTGGCTCACCAAGCAGTGTTTTGTTAATTTTGCAATAATTCATTACTGTAGTTAATTTTAAACCCATAAGAACAGATACTACACTTGATCTTAGCCAAAATGCCAAGAAGCAGTTTTTATTAAATTTAACTTCTGTGAATGTCGAGAAAATTTCCTGGGCTGTGACTCACTAAACTGAGGTCTCCTTTCACACTGGTTTCCAGAAAATTCAAAGGTCACATGTACCTTCCAAATCACTGAGGTGGAAATGGATAAACCCCTGGGAAAGAAGCTGAGGGATCCCAGGTGTGGACTGAAAGCAGTTCATACTGTCTCAACAATATGTCACTTGCTGTATATTTATACCCATATGTTGAATGGCCAGTCTGCAAGCACAGAAGCCACCATCAGGCATGAGCCTTTGTGAAGACAGTGTACAGGGAATTTGGGGCTACTGGAACCTCAGCATATTCACTATTTCGGGCCTAATGGGACCTCAGTGCATCCAGTAACCTGGAGGAGTAGAGGGAGGCTCAAGGTTGTTACTTATGAATTGGAGCTGGATGTTGGTGGTATTACTAAGTGAGACAGCAACCAAGTAGTGAAGGCCTGATTTCAAATGGGATCAAGACCCAATATTGGAGAACTGAGAGGGCCGGTCAAAGGATGTGTTAGTGCTCAAGGTCCAGATGATGGAAGACATCCTCAAATATACCAAGCCCCTATAGGGTGAAGCTATAAATTGGAAGGGCCCATCACGTGGCAGGGTCTTTTGGAATGTTGGGAAAAATGTGGAGGAAATGGGAGGGGTCTGCATGGAAAATATATTTAAGGCCAGGTCCTTAGACTGGACCTTCAAACAACAGCAGCGGTCTGTTGAACAGGAGAGCCTGCTGATAGCCAGGGTAAGTTGGCATGTTTGACTTCTGGGTAGATTGCATGAGTGGGATGTCTCTACCATTTTGTACACCCAAATCAATGTAAAAGTAATCCTTTCCCCCCATGTCTTCAATAACATGAACTGTTGTTGGTTTAATTTTTCAGCATTTCTGAGCAACTTTAAATTCTTAAAGTATTTTTAGTTTGCATTGATCTTGTGGCTATAGATGTAGAAGGGATTTTTTATTCATTTGTTTATTTATGTGAGAATAGATTACTTTATACAGTCATGGCTGTCCTGGATCTCTCTGTGTAGATCAGGATGTGCAGGACCTCCCAGATTTTGTCCTACCTCTGCTTCCAGAATTCTGGGATTGAAGTCATGTATCACCAACTAAGGCACTTTTATGTTATTGTATCCTTTTTTGTGGTCAAAGGGATATGGTTTTCCCAGGTAGGGTTTCTCTGTAGCTATGGAGACTTTCTTAGAATGCTCTTTGAAGAGCAGTCAGGACTCAAACTCACAGGTATGTTCCTGCTTCTGCCTCCCTTGTACTGTGATTAAAGGTGTGTATCACCACACCTGTTAGTGGTTATTGTTCTTACATTTCTCAGAGAGATCTGTCTGCTTCAGCCTCCCCAGTGCTGGGATTAAAGCAGTGTGTCACCACACCCTTTTAGGGGCTCTTGATTTTATATTTCTCTCAGAGATCTGTCTGGTTTCTGCTTTCCAGTGCTGGTATTAAAGGTGTGTGTCACCACAACCAATTAGGGGTCCTCTTCTTACAGTTCATTTGAAAAAATTCAAAGTCATCATGGTCTATACAGCAAGATCAAGTTGAGTTTAGGATATACATGACTAACAAAAAGGGAATTTTGAAAAAGCTATCTAACAATAGACAGATAGATCTTGTAGAACAGAATGGCTTTCCTGTCTCAGGTTTATTGCAAGAGAAAATGCAGGACAAGTTTCTTTCAAGCTGTCAAGGAAGTAGGATAAAATGCCCAGAAAGCAAGCAAAATAAATATCAAATTAGGACAGAATGTCATCGTGAGGTACTCAGTAGCATCTAAAGGGTGTAGAAAAGGCACACTCAAAAGTTCAGGATCATAGACGGTGTTGATGGCACACGCCTTTAATCCCAGCACTTGGGAGGCAGAGGTAGGAAGATCTCTGTGAGTTGGAGGCTAGCCTGGTCTACAGAGCGACTTCCAGGACAGCCTCCAAAACAATACAGAGAAAGCCCGTCTCAAAAAACCAAAAAAGAAAAAAAGGATCAGGGTCTCTAGACTCAGCCTGTATGAGGTAGAGTACCAGAAGGTCAGGGTCATTCTTTGCCATATAATGAGTTTAAGACCAGCCCAAGTTACAGAAACCTTGTGTGAGTCTCTGATTTACCTGGAGTCATGTACCTTAGAATCAATATCTCTGAAGCTTGTGAAATCACACAATGTTCAGGTCACCTAGCTTGAGAACCTGAGTTTTATTTTTCCCATGGACCACAAGATAAAAGTGGAAAACATATATTTTGTTTTCTTGTTATCACAAATGCACTCTGACAGGATATAGTCCCAATGCATACACAAAATTTTAATAACATTTTTCAATACATTTTTCATTTTTAAACTCCTGTATTTGGGGTTGAGGCCAGGATATCTCAAAAAACTGGAAAAGTCCTCCACCAAAGAGCATTGCCTCTCCCATCTTTAAATTTGAACATATACTAATTTGTAGATGTCAAGGATGTTTTCCAGGATTTCTTCAGTTGACTGGGGTCTTCCTTGCAAGGTTTCCAGAACAAGGAAGTGGTCACTTGGAGCACTTGTATTTCTGGACTGGGAGTCACTGGATCCCTTGGAAACAAACTGACAGTTTCTTAATACTATTAAGTGCACTTCAGTCCATTAAAAATGATGCCAACATTGTCTTT
This sequence comes from Mesocricetus auratus, assembly GCF_017639785.1. Classification (NCBI taxonomy): domain Eukaryota; kingdom Metazoa; phylum Chordata; class Mammalia; order Rodentia; family Cricetidae; genus Mesocricetus; species Mesocricetus auratus. The sequence continues at coordinate 56,923 of NW_024431752.1, forward strand.
TGGCTACCCACATACCTAGGGGCAATAAGTGAACAGAAACCCAGACAGTATCAGGGGGCCTGGACAATCTATGTACAGAAATTAGGGTTTACAGAATGTCAGGAGAGATGTTAGATATTCTGGGAAGTCCAAGTAAGTACAAGGTTGTTAGAAATTGTTGCAAATAATGAGATAAGAATCTAAGTATTTCTTGACCACTGAAGGGGTGCCCACCCAATGGAAAAAAATGAATAGGATCCCTAGAAGCAGGTTAAGTAGAAGTCCATTTTTTGACAGAATGCTGTTACATGTGGAGCACCAATTTATTCAGCGATGGAGATTTGTAAAAGCAGTTCTTAATTAGTCCAGGTAATAAAAGCAGGAGTTAGATATAGAGGGAAATCCTGAGAGATCAGACAGAAGGAACAAGTCACAGCACCGATTACCTCCTAAGCATCTCAACAGAGAAAAGAGTGATTTCCTGTTTCTCCCTGCTTATATTCTGTTTCTATACAGCTATCTCAATTCCTGTCTGTCTTAACAGACCTCCAGACTTCTGTGGTTACCTAGTGGAAACCTTCAGTCTCTGAACTACAGGCAGTATTTATTTGTGCAAGAAAGATAACACCACATACTCTCCCTTTTTGTCTAAAACTTAAAAAGTTATAACTAATATTAGAAAAACTATAAGTACAATAACTATATAAAATATATATGGCAATGCATATATTAACATTGCCTAGCATGTAGGCATATGACAAATTTTGAGAAAATCTTCTATAGTCTATTGTTTCTTGATGAGTTCAAACTCATGTACGTAATTTGCTTTCTATTCTAATTTGCATATCATGACTAATCTTGGGGGGAGGTCAGATGATTCACTCTTTGAATGCCAGGTGACAGCAAACTGAGAAAAGTTAATCTCTGAGTTGTGAGGCCAAGCTGATCAATATCTACAGGTCTACAGAACAAGAATAATTAAGTAAGTTGGGAAGTGGTGCTGCCCACTTTTATCCAAGTATTTTTGAACCAAAGGCAGGGATCTCCCTGAGGTCTAGGTCAACCTGGTCTACAGAATTAGTGCCAGGCCATTCTTCAAAGCTATATAAAGAAATTCTGTTTTGAGGAAACAATAATTAAATCAATGAGATTAAACCTCTCTAGGGTGGGGCAGAAGCCTGAGTGTTACCAAATGATGTATCAGGATAAAGGATTTGATGTTCTTCACTTGGTAGAAGACAAAGAATGGGAGGAACTTTGAGTCTCCTGTGTGGTAGAGCTATTTAAGCCCATGTTCTCAGAGCAAAAGTCCAATAGACAGTGGATCCAGGAAAAGTGAAGCAACCTGTGGTCGTCGAGGGGAGTTGGTGCTCTGAATTAAGTGTGTATGAGGAGAGGCAGAAAGAGAGTCATAGAGGAGGAAGAGACTTGGGCAGCATTCTGGAGATGGCATGTGTGTTTGACTTCTAGATAGGAACTGGTTCAGGTATAACTTCAGAGGTTGTTTGCAAGTTTATCCCTTCAATGTTAGCACCAAGGATCAGAGAAGTGCAGGAATTGGGGCAGACTGGGGAAGACTGCTAGTGAGTCCCAAAGGTGTATGCTCAGCTAAAATGTGATTGTGCACTGCGTTCTACAAAGTGACAGCCAAAGCCTACCCTTGTATAGAAAGCCTGGAGAAATTGAAGGGGTTGTTGACTTTTGAATCTAGGCAGTGTTGGTTTTCTTATCTATTTCCCTTTAATACCAAGCCCCTCATTGCTGTAGCAATTACCGATAGTATATTACAGTGCCTTGGGGACCATGGGGATGCTCCAGATGGCTCAGATAGATAGGGCAGAGTGTTGGTAAAATGAAATGTAAGAATGTCATCCAGGATTATCTGAGGCAGAGAAGGCCCTTCCTCATCAAGAAGGGGTAGCAATGGTGCATATGTGTAACACACTTTCCATCTCAACACACAGGAGGCAGACTGTGGGAAGAACTCATTAAGTTATAAGAATGCATGGTTTCTATGGCAAGGACCACAGAAGGATATATAGAGGTACCCTGTGTCAATTAAAATAAGAAAGAGAACTGGAAAGGATAGAGGAAAACCACTGTCCAACAAGCTATGTAGTGGAACATTTCCTGTTAAGGTCTCTGACCATAGAAAGACAAATACGTTTTGTGCAGGAGTTCCATGTGGTTAGGAGACCCAAGAGGATGGCTTCCAGCCTCTGTTTTCCAGCCTCAAACGAAATCATATTTGAATACATCTTCTCAATAAAGAAAGACATCCTGTTTTGGACCAGGATTCCATAAAGTGGGCCTGCAGACAGAGTGAAGCTACACAGTGGGAGTCTGCTTTATGTTTGGGGATAAAAAGCATAGCACCAGTGCATTTCCTAGCTGGATATAAATTTAAGGGCATGTGCTTTGAGTTGAGCTTCAACACTAGTGGGGATCTGTATTAGTGATAAGGAAGGTGGAGATGGGATTCTGACCCTTTGCACTGAGAAATGACAGAGAAGTAAGGAAATGGTGGTTTCTATTGATTAAGATTATTAAGTCTGATTCAGCCATTAGGAGGCATTCATTCTCCAGTGAAGCTGAGGATAGGCAGGAGTTTGTGGCCTGGTGTATAGCTCCTCCATATATCAGTACTTTCAGCCTGAACTTGAGATCCAGTTGAACAGATGCTGGCCATGTTTGGGTAATAACAATCATCTATATCTATATAGGAATTTGAAAATGGCAGAGGGAAACAACAAAGGGAAGATCATTCACTTGAGCAACATTCACTGTCATCAAAGAGAGGAATGATACGTGTCAGAGATGGTCCCATCAGCATATCTGACTCAGAAGGAATTCCAATGCTGCTTACCCTGCTACTGACCAACATGAAGATGACTACATTTAGGAAGATGATGTCATACTAACAGAAAACACTAAACTTCAGACAGGCCGAGCCAGTGTAATCAAATTAGCTTCCCAGTGGCTAGATCTGAACAGATTGGAAGAGGAAAGGCCCAGAAAGTATAGAGGAGACTGTGAAACAGATACCCACAGCTGTTTCTACAAATCATTGCTTGGTTCTGGGGCACAGGAGGATTCTGAGGATAAATATGGATTTCTGAATCTTGACAGTTGCAGAAGAATAACCAAACCTGGACCAAGCATTAAACATACAGCAAACAACACTGCCATCCACAAGAGAAAAATACCTTCTTTTCCCAGAAAGTAAGTCTCTGGAAGCTGACAAACTGTCTCCTGAAGACTCAGAGACAGATCTCTTATCAAAACCTGGTGTGACATCAACTTCAGTAGATGACCAGGCAATTGAAGAAGAACACAGGCTTGACCATCCATCCTTGCAGAATCTGAATCCACAGGTTCAGGAAAGAACAAACCATGTTTTGACCCAAGAGAGTCATTTTGAAACAGAAAATGACCAAATGTTCATCTGCCATGATTTCCCAGGGCCTGCTTTTCCAAAGCCAGAAGTCCAGGAGACGCTGATCCCAGGTCCTGCTCCTCATCAGCTGGGCCTTCCTCTTGGAGAACTTCAAGATCAGCACTTAACAATTGATGAAGTTCCTGGGCTGCCTCTATCACTGCCAGGATCTAAGGAGGCCCATTTGCAAGCCTTGTGGGGACAAGAACCTGCTGAAGTAGATCAACAACTTGTTTCATTATTAGTGAAATAAACAGAAGCAAGATTTCCAGATGTAGCAAATGGGTATATTAAAGAGATAATTCATTTGAAGGAATACTATGATTTCAATGTACTTTGTAATTTTCTTCTGGAAAACCCAGATTATCCAAAGAGAGAAGACCGATTTATTTTGTACCAAAGATGCAGCCTGCTTGCCAGCCAGGTTGATTGTAAGTTGCATAAAGTAGACTTTTTTTACTATTCCAAACTGACTCCACTTGACCAACGATGCTTTCTGCAATCTGCTGACCTCTTGATGGCTGAATTCAAGATGCTCAGCAGTGAAGACATCAAGTGGGCCCTACATGAGTTCAAAGGACACTATGCAATCACTCAAAAGGCCTTTTCTGATGCTATTGAAAAATGGCAGGAGGGATCATCTGAACCCAGTGGAAAACCAAAAATGAGGAAAGAAATGAATCATTCTTTCTTCATAGATTTCAAGTTTGAACAGGGCAACTATAAAATAGAAAAGAGGATGTTCTTTTTGAAAAACAAGTGTAGACACTGTAGATTCTATGACCAGAAAGACCTCCTTCCAGCTGTTCAGCTAGAACAGGAATTCTATGAGCAGAAAATCAAAGAGTAGCCAGAGAGTGAAGACTGTTTGCTTGCCCTGCAGTTGAATGCAGAACAGTATGCAAAGGATGGACAGCTGATTGAGTGTGGTTGCTGCTATGAGGAGATTCCATTTGAGAAGCTGACACAGTGTGCCGATGCTCACTTGTTCTGCAAAGAATGTCTCATCAGATAGGCCCAAGAAGCATAGTTTTGGTCTGGAAAGTCAGAACTCAGCTGCATGGAAGGCAACTGCATATCTTCCTTCCCAAAGAATGAACTGGAAAAGGTGCTCCCCCAGACCATCCTGTGCAAATACTATGAATGGAGAGCTGAAGAAGAAGTCACTGCAGCCTGTGCTGATGAGCTCGTCAGGTGCCCCTCTTGTGGCTTCCCTGCTCTGTTGAACAAGGATGTGAAGAGGTTCAGCTGCCCTAATCCTTGCTGCCTGAAGGAGACCTGTAGGAAATGTTGGGGACTCTGGACAGAGCACAATGACCTTACCTGTGAAGAGCTGGCTGAAAAGGATGACATCAAGTACCTGACATCTATTGAAGAAAAATGACTGCTGTTCACACTAGAAAATGCCACCAGTGTGGGACCAACCTCAACAAATATGAATGCTGCAACCACATGTCTTGCCGCTGTGGTGCCCATATGTGCTACCTCTGTCGAGTTTCTATCGATGACTATGACCATTTCTGCAATCATCTACTCTCTCCAGGAGCCTCTTGCCAGGAATGTGCCATGTGCTCCCTCTGGGCTAACCCCACAGAAGATGACGAAAAGCTAATTGAGAAATCCAAAAAGAGGCTGAAGAGGAACAGAAAAGGAAGAAGGGAGAAAATACATTCAAAAGCATTGGCCCTCCAATGGAAAAGTCAGCTGAGAAATTACAGCACGTGTGAGCCCTGCCATGTCCTGTCCCTCAGAACCTGCACCCACAGATGCCACCCTATGCCATTGAGCATGCAGCTTTCCCCCAACCACCTGTATGTCCCATGTTTAACAATGTCCCCACGAACTTAAGACCTGTGCCAGTAGCCTACTTATCACCTCTGCCCAACTTGTATGTCAACTGTGACTTAGGAAACATGTATGTGCTCCTGGATGGTGGTGATGGTGATGATGATGTTGTCGATGATGGTAGAGGTAATGCTGAATATTGTGATGATGGTGATGATTATGTTGGAGATGTTGGTGATGATGGTTATTATGATGAATGTGATGATGTTGGTGATGATATGATGTTAGTGGTGGTGATGAGGACTATAATGGAGATGGTGTTGATGATTTTCCTGAGGATGTTTGTGGGGGTAATGGTGGTGTTGCTGATGATTATTGGGATGATGACAATGATTGTTATGGTGATGATTATTGTGATATTGTGATGGTGATGATGATGATGGTGATGATGGTGATGATATGGTGGAGGAAATGATGGTGGTGATGGTTATTGTGTTGATGATGATGACTATGATGGAGATGATGATGATGATAGTGGTGGTGATGGTTAGGTGATATGAAGCTGGTGATGACTATGATGGAGATGATGATGTTGATAATGGCAACACAGGAGCTCTGCTCTGCATCACCTGAACTGTTCTACTAGCCTGAATGACAGTGCCTTGGAAATATGGCTCACATGGTGCATGACAAGATCCTCCAAGGACCTAATTATTAGTGAATTTGTTTGCTGTACTATCCTGGAGGCTCTTAAATTGGGTGGTAACTACAAGCACTGCCATTCCAAGCCTCATGACCCTCTGAATTGGACAACCAGTTCTGGGTTTAACCAGTAAACCTATGACAAACTACACCAAGAGTCCAGCAGTTTCTGTGGCTAGTGAAAGAACAGGAGCTGCCCAGAACTTGGCCCTCAGGAAGATAAAGTCAGGATCGTGTCCTTGGAAATACATGTCTGTGGCTGCAAGGAAGGCTGCTACTGTCTGCCATCAAGGAGGTTTGTCTTAGTGGCTCTCCCAGCACCTCTGTGCCAGCAGTACTTGAGGGGAAATGGTGGACCAGCAGGGATCCCCAAGGCAGCTACCACACTGACATCTGCAGCCCAGGCTTCTAACTGTCCTGAGAAACTTCCTAACATTCCCCATGTATTTTCATTTACCTGGAAAGAATCTAGTATCTGCATTTAGTAAAATATTTCAGTTCAAATAGCATGATCTCATTTTGTACAAAAGAAAAAAATATTAGGTTATTAAGTGTTTTTTAACTTTTGGTAATAAAAATATAGATGCCATGTCTTTTTAAACTACTGTGTAATAA